>NW_025401150.1:0-174997 GCF_011075055.1 Mangifera indica | reverse complement strand
CCGACATTAACATAAAAAGCCCATTTTTCTTTTCTTCTTCGGTTAAGGATATGCCTTCATATCTTATTCCAATGCTTTCCCAGTCATATTCTAAATGTGTGAGAAGCGATTATCCTTCAGATTCATCTTATAGTTCAAATAGTAGTCCTTAGTCAACATATTCACTGTATAATGAACAAAATGGACAAAAATAAATTACACATGTATAACAATACAAACAACATATGTTTATATGTTATTTAGAAATGTATAACTCAAAATATGTTCAAAAAAACCTATTATAAGTTTGTTTTAGACGAAAAAAGGTTACACAACCTCTTACGCTCAATAGGAACCACAGGATTTGAATCAACTAGTTGATTCGAGCTTATACATGTAAGGTTTTAGGGTGCCATTAACCAACGGTGCAACATAATTAAAAATTAAAAAAATATATGAAAGATCCTAAAACCCATCTAAGACACCCATTTTAATGCATAAATTCATGATCATGATAAACACACATGGTTTTTAGAAATTATACCTGTGTTGTTAGCTCCACCAAGACTTCATGTTGCTATGTAAAGATCATTATCCAACCTTCTTAAGGCGATGCCTTGGTATCTATGCAAGGCACGAATGAGAGGAAATCTAGAAAGAACGCTGCTAGAGTTAGAGCTTAAAATAATGGAATCTTGCATCAATAAGATTCTAGATGTAGAGATGTGTGTTTAGGATATATGCGTTTTGGATTATTGCGTTAATAAAAATTTGACTCAAACTAAACATCTTTATTTATAAGGTGTACATGAATCCTAAGTTAGTTAGGACTCTAACTACTTAAGTGATAAGGTATCCAAAAGTTCTTATTAAATTAAAACTCTTAATTTATTCAAAGTTTTTAATACATAAAAATGCTAATTAAATTAGGATTCTAACTAAATCTAAACTTTCTATCAAACAAGAACTTTGAATTTATTGAAAGTTTTAATGCATAGGAATCCTAATTAAATTAGGATTCTAACTAAACCTAAACTTTTTATCAAAAAAAGATTTTGAAGAATCCTTCTTTAAATAAAACATTGTAACATCTCTCCCTAAAAGTACTACCTACCAAAGGAGAAATGTTACAAATTAATATCTGGAGCATATATATTTTTTAAAAATACTTTAAAATGAATGCATCACTAAAAGTGTTTAAAAATTATTATAAAAAAACTGAAAATCTAGAAGTAGACAAAAAATGTATATATCTCATATGAAAACTCATTTGAAACATCTAAGATCATGGAGTAATCATATACATGCTCTAGATACAACTATACAACTATCTGAATAGAGCCAAAAATCAACAATATCATATGTATGTAACCAAAACCATAGGTAACCAGCCCTAGCCTAGGTCTATCATCACTGACCTGACCCTGCCTCACAGCTATCTCGATCACCTATACTTGCAATCATGAAAGAAAAAGAAATGAGAGATAAGAATACTCAGTAAGGGGAAATAATTAAGTAAACTATCTCCTTTCTTGTTCTAACTCACTCTTGAGACTCAACCTCACATCATAACCTCCATAAGAAATCGAAAGGATAATCTAGTTCATTCTTTACTATTTTGGTCATACTTTATCCCATCTGGTGTCTATTTGATACTTTCTAGAAATTGACTATAGAGATTTGGTACTTTTCTAAGCTCGAGCTCTTTTCCTTTCTCTCACTACACTATTTTTGAATTTGAATTGTGCTCTACTGCGAGCAGGCCCTACTATAGGTTTATGTCCTACTATGGATATGTCCTACTACGGGCAGTGTAGTGTAAAGTGCCCCCTCATAGTTCATAGCATGTATGAGTGTATTATATCTTACTACTCTTGCTTCCATCTAAAACTATCCATAACTCACCATACCATACTCTTGGGACGACCCCTGAATCTTGAGCCCTAAATTCCTTTCTTGCTTTTCTTTCTTTTCTTCTTCTTTCCTTTCCTTTCCTTTATTTCTTTCTTCCTTTCCTTTTTCTCCTCATTTTCTTTCTTTCCAAAAACTGGGAAATACTATTCATAGGACTGTTCATTTGGTAAGGCAGTCTTTTTGTTCATACAATTTAATAGTTCCAATGGTTTCTAATTCATACAAGCTATATATCATTGAAAAGAGGATTCAAAGAGATTTCCAGCAAGCTATAATAGCCCTCATGATTCATCTGATAAGGCAGTCAAAACGTGAGATGAAGTCAGTGACAAAAACTTGTATTTCCTGTCTATTTGGGTAAAGAAGTCTTTTTGGTTCATACAATATTTAACAGTCCAAATGATCTCTAATTCATATCAGCTATTATAGTTGAAACGAGCATTCCAAGAGCTTTCCAACAAGCTATAGTAGCATTCATGATTCATCCGATAAGGTAGTCAAAACGTAGGACGAAGGCAGTGGCAAAACGATAAATATCACCTAACTTTCTGCCATGAACAAGTTAACACACATAGATACTCCAAATGGCAAAACAACATTTCTCAACTTCAAAATCATTATTTATAACATAAATCCAAGGAACCAAAAGCATAAGACATGAAACATACTAAGGATAACACCCCTTACCTTGTTTCAAGTCAATCTTTGCAAGTTGGCTCCTTCCTCTTTGTTTTGCTTCCTTTATCGCCAGAACCACCTTAAATCAACACCAAAACACACTAACATATTCATATAAGAAGCATCAAATATATATAAGCATAGGTAAAGGGAAAGGAAGGAGATCTTTTGGTTACCAAGGCTTCCAAAGTGCTTCATTTTTTTCTCTTCTAATTTTATCTTCCAAAACCCTTTCATTTCCTTCCTTTTTCTTCACAAAATAAAAGAAAACAACATGAAGAAGGCTGGCTGCTAGAATGGATGGGAGAAGATGATGGAAAAGGCTTGAAGTTTCCCATTTTTTTGTCTTTTCTCTCTTTATATGCATAATTATCGCTTTATCTTTATCTTTTTTGTATTTCTTTATATATATATATAAACACAAACATACATGTGAATATATATATATATATATATATATATATTTAAAATTGGAAATATCTCAAAACAGGGTCAAAAGACATAAATGCCCCTGAAACATACTTAAGGGTATTATAACTCTTCCCCCATCACAAGAATTTTGTCCTCAGAATTCACAAAAACAATTTTGGATATTTCTCCTTCATGGTCTGCTCTATTTTCCAGATGACCTCCTCTATCTTATAGTTTCTCTATAGGACCCTTACCAAAGTAATTTTTCGATTCTTTAGTTACTTAATTCTCCTGTCAAGTATCTGAATCGGTCTTTCTTCATAACTAAGGTCTTCTGATAACTAAATATCATCTGTATTCATGACCTGGGAATGATTACTAAGGCACTTCTTCAAAGATGAGACATGAAATATATTATGAATTTGATCCATACCAGCTGGTAAGGCTAATCTGGAAGCCACTTTACCAACTCTCTCAATTATCTCATATGGACCAATAAATTTGGGAGCTAATTTTCCTTTCTTTTCGAATCTTATCAAATGCTTGAATGAAGCAACCTTTACAAAGAAAAACTCACCCACATTGAATTCCAAGTCTCGATGTCGATGGTCTGCATAACTTTTTTGTTGATCTTGTGTTTGTTTCATTCTCTGCCTGATCAATTGGACATCATCGATTATTTTCTGGGTCAACTCGGGCCTAAGAGATCGGGATAACACATCACTCTCTCTTATCTCATCCCAGTAGAGAGGAGAACGACACTTCTTACCATATAATGCCTCATAAGGTGCTATCTGAATAGTCATTTAGTAGTTATTATTATAAGCAAACTCTACCAAAGGAAACATTTTTACCCACGTAGCTTTATGATTCAGACAACAAGCTCTTAACATGTCCTCTAAAATTTGATTAACCCTCTTCGTCTGGCCATCTGTTTGAGGATGATAGGTTATACTAAATGCCAAATTAGTACCCAAGGATCTTCGGAGACTTTTCCAAAAAGCTGATATAAATCTCGTATCAAGATAAGATACTATGGTCCTAGGTACCCCATGTAATCTAATAATCTCCCTAACATATAATCTCCTCAGTTGGTCTGTGGTAGTAGTATCTTTGATGGGTAGGAAATAAGCTGACTTGGTCAATTTATCCACAATCACCTAGATAACATTACATCCATTCTGAACTCTAGGGAGTCTACTGATGAAGTCCATAAAGATATGCTCCCATTTCTATTCTGGAATAGGCAGAGGCTGAAGCAACCCTAAAGGTCTCTGGTGTTCAGCCTTAATTTGCTGACAGGTGAGACATCTGGTAACAAACTCACCTATATTTCTTTTCATGCCTGACCACCAAAAATGTCTTTTTAAATCCTGATACATCTTTACACCCTCAGGGTGGGCAGTGTAAAGAGAACTATAAGCCTCTGTAAGAATTCTCTGTCTCAATTCGAGTATCTGGGAACATACATTCTATCTCTAAATTTGAGAACTCTATTTGATACCTGAAACTCTGTCTTGAGACCTTTTTGCACTTTCTGAATTTTCTGTTGACACCACTTATCTCTTGTCTAAGCCTCTCGAATCTCATCTATAAAAGTGGGTTAAATCTCTAATTTGGTGAGGGCTCCAATCACAAACTCAATATACTCTCAATCTATATCTCTTTAGATCGTCAATTATGATATCATCACGTTTCTACTGAGGGCGTCTGCAACCACATTAGCATTGCCGGGATGATATTTAATATCACCGTCATAGTCTTTTTTTACTAACTCAAGCCATCGCCTCTGTCTCATATTTAACTCTTTATGAGTGAAGAAATATCTGAGATTTTTATAGTCATTATAAATATTACATCTTACCCCATACAAATAGTGTTTCCAAATTTTCAAAGTAAAAATTACCGCTTCTACCTCTAAATCATAAGTAAGGTATCAGGTTTCGAATTCTTTCAACTGTCTCGAGGCGTATACTATCACCTTGCCTCGCTGCATCAATACTGCTCTTAAACCACCGTGTGAGGTATTGGTGCACAAATCGTATTTAACTCCCTCATCTGGAAGTGTTAACATAAGAGCAATAGTCAATCTTCTTTTTAATTCTTGGAAGCTTGCCTCACAAGCATCTGACCACTGAAACGACATTGCTTTCTTTGTAAGAGTTGTGAGAGGTCTAGCTAATCTGGCAAATCCCTCCACAAACCTCTGGTAATACCTTGCTAAACCCAGAAAACTACGAACCTCTTTGACTGTTTTTGGTCTCTGTCATCAATCTTACTGGGATCCATTGATATACCTTATGCTGAAATCACATGCCTCAAAAAGGTAATTCTATCTAGCCAAAATTCACATTTCGAGAATTTAGCATACAATTTTTTCTCTCTCAATCTCTGGAGGGTAAACTTTAAGTGCTACTCATGCTCCTTTCGACTGTAAGAATACACTAAGATATCATCAATGAATACCACAATAAATTATCCAGGTAGTCATGGAATATCTTATTCATTAAATCCATAAATACCATAGGGGCATTTATCAATCCGAATGACAACACTACAAACTCAAAGTGGCCATACCTTGTTTGGAAAGCTGTCTTAGGTATATCCTTCTCTATCACTCTTACCTGGTGATAACTAGATCTCAAATCTATCTTAGAGAAGACCACGGATCCCTTCAACTGATCAAATAAGTTGTCAATCCTAGGTAATGGATACTTGTTCTTAGTTGTGACTTTATTTAACTTTCTATAATCAATGCACATCCTCATGGACCCGTGTTTCTTTTTCACAAATAGGATGAAAGCTCCCCAAGGAGAATGGCTCGATCTAATAAAACCATGATCTAGTAACTCTTGAAACTGCTTCTTTAATTCTTGTAACTCGGCAGGGGCCATTCGAGAAAAGGCTCTTGAAATAGGTATTGTGCCCGATGCCAACTCTATACTAAATTTAACCTCTTGCTTAGGAGCTAATCTTGATAGCTCACTCAGAAACACATCTGGAAACTCCTGTACCACTGGTGTCTCATCAATAATTGGATCTAACTCAACTTTGCTCACTATATGAGCCAAATATCCTGTACACCCCATTTTCAATATTTTACTAGCTTTCAACATATTTCTCATCAAACTCCGGATATGACCCTCACCGAACTTGAATTGATCTCTAAAGTCTAGGTTAAATCTTACTTTCTTCTTTTTATAATCAATCTCAGCTCTGTATCTCCCCAAAAAGTCCATCCCTAAAATCATGTCAAAATTTGGCATTTCGAACACAATCAAGTCCACCAGTAACTGTCGACCTTGAATCACAATACTCTGTCCTAGCAGCATCGTCTCACTAATAACTGATCCCCTATCAGGTAACTCGATCATAATCCTCTAGGCTATTCTGATGGGTTGTAACTTTAACCTTTCAAGCAAACTCTTAGCTACAAAAAAATGAGTAGCCCTACAATCAACTAAAACATAAATAGGAGTATCAAGATAGAGAATCTGACTCGTGACAATTGATGGGTTAGCCTCTGCTGGGCCCTGGGTGATCGTATAAACTTTAGTTGTAACCTCTTCTATAGGTTGCTGCTAGTCTACTCTCACTTGGGTAGCTGTACAAAAAAGAGCGATATGTTTGGGTTGACGACATCTGAAACAAACTACCTGGCCTGTCAGTGACTCTCCTCTATATTGTTTCCCACATTTCTAGTAAACTAGTATCTTAGGTCCTCTCTATTTCTTTCCACTCTTCCAGTTCTTTTTCATGCCTCTAAATTGGAGAGGTCGTTTACCCTTCCTGTCTCAGTTTGGAGGAGGGCCTCTCTGTGTTGAAACTATACCAATGCTCATCGGGGGAACTGACATGGTAGTAAGGGGTGTAACTTTTTACTTGATGGTTTAACCAAACCTCTTTCTCATAAAAATCTCTACCCTCAAAGCTCTATCAAGGGCCTCTACATAAGTCCTGAGTGACTGTGCCCCCGTCATAACATCTTAGGCTATCTTAGGATTTAGCCCGTACATGAACTTCTGCATACACTTTATCTTTGTACTAGCTATCTGGGAGGCATACTGAGACAACTGATTGAACTTTATGGAATATCCCTTTACTGAATCTGTCCCCTGCACTAGATTAATAAACTCTTGGGTCCTAATACAAGTAACATTGACGCCTCTGTACTCTGTCTCAAATTGATGCTTGAACTCAGACCATGTCATCTCTGAGACATTGATTGTCTCCCTAACTAAGTTCTACCATATTCTTGCTCTTGACTTAAAAAGATAGGTGGCATATCTCACTCTTTCCTGGTCGGTCATATCAAATAGGGCCATTACACTTTCTATTGACGCCAACCACTCTTCAGTTGCTATTGGGTCCTTTGCACCATTAAATTTTTGAGATTGGTGCATACTAGAGAGGTTAAAAATAGGATGCAGTTAAGTGCTTACTAGGGCTGTTATAGATTTTGAAGTAACCTCCATCATATTATGTCCCCGAGTTAGTGGTGTATGCGTCATCTCACTTGCTTGCGTAGGAGCATCTCTATGCTCTCTCATCATCTCTCTAAAAATCTCTCACACATCGTGTGCATTGAGTGCCCCCTAGGGTACCTAGGGAACTGCTCCCTCACTCTGGCTCCTTTGAAAGGGATTTATTGGTGTTCGACTCATAGGTCCTGAAAATGAACACATCAATCTTATAAAACTTAGCAAGTATAAGTAAAAACTTAACTTATAGTGATCGGCTGAGAGGGTGGTCAATGTGGCTAGAGGGTATTCCATCTCTGTGTTACTTAGATTATTCCATTTGTTTTAGAAAATATTTTTTGGGTTCCCAAAATCATGCTCTGATACCAACTTGTAACATCCCACCCTAAAAGTATTACCCACCGAAGGTGAAATGTAACGAATTAATATCCGAAACATCTTTTTTTTTAAATACTTTAAAATGAATGTACCAGTAAAAGTGTTTAGAAATTATTCTAAGAAAATTGAAAATCTAGAAGCGAATAAAAAATGTACATATCCCATATGAAAACTCATTTGAAACATCTAAGATCATGGAGTAATCATATACATACCCCTAGATACAACTATACAACTATCTGAATAGGGCCAAAAATCAATAATATCATATGTATTTAACAAAAACCATAGGTAACTAGCCCAGCTTGGGTCTATCATCGCTGACCTGACCCTGCCTCGCAGCTACCTCGATCACCCATACCTGCAATCATGAAAGAAAAAGAAGTGAGAGATAAGAACACTTAGTAAGGGGAAAAAATTAAGTAAACTATCATTTTTCTTGTTCTCACTTACTTTCGGGACTCAACCTCACATCATAACCTCCATAAGAAATTGAGAGGATAATCTAGTTCATTCTTTATCCTATCTGGTGTCTATTTGATACTTTCTGGAGGCTAACTATAGGGATTTGACACTTTTCTAAGCTCGAGCTCTCTTCTTTTCTCTCACTACATCATTTGTGAATCTAAATTGTGCTCTATTATAAGCATACTCTACTGTGGGTTTATGTCCTACTACGGACGTGTCCTACTATGGACGTGCCCTACTGCGGGCAGTGTAGTGTAAAGTGTCCCCTCATAGTTCATAGCATGCATGCATGCATGTATTATATCTTACTAATTTTGCTTCCATCTAAAACTATTTATAACTCACCAAACCATACTCTTGGGACAACCCCTGAATCTTAAGCCCTGAATTCCTTTCTTGCTTTTCTTTCTTTTCTTTTTCTTCTTTTCTTTTTCTCTCATTTCTTTCTTTTCCTTTCCTTTCTTTTTTTCTTCCTTCCCTTTTTCTCCTCCCTTTCTTTCTTTCCAAAAACTAAGAAATATTGTTCACGAGACTATTCATTTGGTAGGACAGTCTTTTTGTTCATTCAATTTAAAAGTCCAAACGGTCTCTAATTCATAGATACTCATGATTCATCTGATAAGACAGTCAAAACATGGGATGAATTCAGTGGCGAAAACCTGTATTTCCTTTTTATTTGGGTAAAACATCATTTTTGGTTCATATAATATTTAACAGTCCAAACAGTCTCTAATTCATACCAGCTATATATAGTTGAAATGAGGATTCAAAGAGCTTTCCAATAAGCTATAGTAGCACTTATGATTCATCCGATAAGGTAGTCAAAACATAGGACGAAGTCAGTGGCAAAACGGTAAATATCACCTAACTCTTTGCTATGAAAAAATTAACACACATAGATACTCCAAATGGTAAAACAACATTGCTCAACTTCAAAATCATCATTTATAACATAGAACCAAGAAACCAAAAGTATAAAACATGAAACATATCAAAGATAACAACCCTTACCTTGTTTCAAGCCAATCTTTGCAAGTTAACTCCCTCATCCTTGTCTTGCTTCCTTTATCACCAAAACCACCTTAAATCAACACCAAAACACACTAACATATTCATATAACATGTATCAAATATATATAAACATAGGTAAAGGGAAAGGAATGAGATCTTTTAGTTACTAAGGCTTCCAAAGTGCTTCCTTTTTTTCTCTTCTTATTTTATCTTCCAAAACCCTTTCAATTCATTTCTTTTTCTTCACAAAACAAAAGAAAACAACATGACGAAGGTTGACTGTTGGAATGGACGGGAGAAGATGATGAAAAAGGCTTGAAATTTCTTTTTTTTTTGTCTTTTCTCTTTTTATATGCATATTATCTCTTTATCTTTATCTTTTTTATATTTCTTTTTATATATATATATATATATATATATATATATATATATATATATATATATATATATATTTAAGGCCAAAGGATTATTTCCCAACCAAGATATGCTGCATTCTCAATTTCCCCCTTTTAACTTTGAAAATACGAAATATCCACCCATGTGCAGTTAAATTTAACGGAACCCTAACCACTTAAAATTTTATCTCTTTTTTCCCCCCTAACCCCTAAAAGCTAACCATTTCCCCTTAGACCAAGTTTTGAAAAATAGCATTCCTCTCATAGGGTTTAGTTTTAAATCCCTGATGCCAAATTCGGTGCCATCGCTGACGACGAAGCCTTCCCGATGCATCACCATGCTCCAACGACCTTTCTTCTCTCCTCTAGAACTTCGATCGGTCCAGATCTGGTATCGTCTTCGCCTGGAAAGTTGAAGAGCTTTGTCAGGAGATGAAGTTCTTGGTCTTCCCAGACGAAGATGACGACCTTGTCTTTGTCTGGGAAGACGATCATCTTTCCAGACGTCTTTCCAGATAGAGATGAGGTCGTCTTCTTTGTTTGGGAAGATGAAGAGCTTTGTCTCCCGACGAAGTTCTTCAATTTTCCAAGTGAAGACGATGCTAGATCTAGGTCGATCGACATTCCAGATGAGAGAAGAGAGGCTGTCGGAGCATGGTGCTGTGTCGAGAAGGCTTCGTCGTCAGCGATGGTGTTGGATTTGGCATCGAGGATTGAAAACTAAACCTTAGAGGGGGAATACTATTTTTTAAAGCTTGGCCTAGGGGAAAATGGTTAGTTTTTAAGGGTTAGAGGGGAAAAGAGGATTAAATTTTAATTTATTTTTAACATTACAGATAAAATGATGATTTTGCCCTTAAATCTATTTTTTTTAACAGTCTATGGGTAGGTAAATGGGCTTTTCAAAGTTAACAGGTGGGAATGTGCATAAAAAGTATACCTTGGGTGGGAAATAGTCTTCTGGCCTATATTTAAAAATAGAAATATCTCAAAACATAATTACCCTTAGAACATACCTGAGGGTATTACAAACATCTTACCTACGAGTTAACTTAGCAAGTTGACTTGTATCAACCATTTAGCCTTGCTTGGTTGGACTCCTAAGTAAGCTTAGTCAAGACCATGCAGTGTATTTGCACAATGTCATATGACACCTTGCACACCACTTGATTTAGTCAAAACATATCTATACATTTCTCTCTTTCCATGATCTTAACATTGTTGTCAAACGATCTTTGCCTCTTAGTTCGTATCAACCCTTTAATACGTATGACCCATAAGCTTTTTATCAAACTATTAGTGTTTGAATTTGGATCGAATTTAGACATAGACCAAAATTAGCCTCTAGCAAAGCATTATGACCACTTGAATAATAGAGTGTCAATGAATATCTTTAAAAGCTTTTACAACATCACAATTTCATGCAATTTAATCATTTCATCAACCAATATCTCTTGAGGCTAAGACATAAAATTGTATTTATCTCAGTAGTTCCTTGATATAAGCTAATACATATTAATGACTTACATGGATTAGGCTATAACCTCATCCTACCATAGCCATAAATTCAAGCAGTTATGAATGTCTTTCAGTATTCACATATGAGATACTTTCTCCTATGCACAAGAGTGATGAATCCTTCATTGATCAACTATAGCCTCCTTGTATCTCACGGTATAGTTATTCATTACCATTATAATACCATTATTACAACGATACGTTAGATAGTGTCAAACTATACCATTCTTTACACGAGATGGTTTGGTAACCTCAAGTTAAAAGATTATATGCTCCTATGATGTTCAGAAGATTTGTTCCATAAACACTGGAACAACTATCCATATGAATATCCTTTGAATAGGTTAGCCCAATGAACATGTCTATAGCATACACCTATGTGTTGCACCAAGCTATCAACAAACAACTTTGATTTGTGAGAATTGTTACCACCTTTCGATGGGATTGTTCAACACTATAATAATCTCATCACCATAATTTGTGCCCTTCGTTATTGTAATGTTGGGATTATGGACATTTTTAAAATGGTCATCTAATGTATGTATAGAGTTCCTATAATCAATCATTTGATCCCCTCATCACAATTCTACATTCTAAGGGCACGTTATTCATACGATCATAAAATTGACAAACATATAATTTGAATAACTATAAATCTTTTTATTAATTAATGAGATAAATTGCAATTGTAAATGTCAAATCAATTAGCTTGGGGGTATCTATCCTAATAATCTCCCACTTGCACTATAGCCAGTCGGGCATAAATCTAATACCAATCATGCTACATACATGTTATGCTTCTGTTGTGATAGAGGCTTTATTAATGGGTTAGCCAAATTGTCATTTGTATCAATCTTCTCTATTTGTATGTCACCTCACTGAACAATTTCTTAGATAAGATAATATCGTTTGAGTATGTGTTTGGACCCTTTAATGAGATCGTGGCTTATTTGCTTTAGAAATTGCTCCATTGTTGTCGCAATAGAGCTTAATCGGCTCAACAATGCTTAAAACCATTCCAAGTTTTGTCATGAACTTCTTGATCCATACAACCTCTTTGTCTCTTCTGAAAGGGTAATACACTCAGACTCTATTGTAGAATTAATCATTATACTTTGCTTAGAGCTTTTCTAGCTTACTGCACCACCATTCAAATAAAAAACAAACCTAAATTATGATTTAAAGTCATCTCAATCAATTCAAAAATTAACATCACTGTAGCATCTAATAGTGAGTGTAGAATCCCCTTCATAAACCAAAAATGCATCCTAAGTCTTTTTTAGTTACTTTAAGATGTTCTTGACTGCCATCTAGTGTTTTTCACCTGAATCAGAATGATATCTACTACAAATGCTCAAGGTGTATAAAACAATAAATCTTGTAAATAACATGACGTACATGATTGATCCTATAGTTGAGGCATATGAGATCCTACTTATCTTATTTTTCTTAGATTGTGAAGATAGACATAAATCTTTTAAAAGACATGGGTATAAATCCTTTCTTGGATTCTTCTATAAAGAATCTCGTTAACACTTTATCTATATGTTTGTTTTGGCTTAGACCAAATAATATACGTTCTCTATCTCGGTAAAATTTAATCCAAGAATGTAAACTATTTCTCTTATGTCTTTCTTAGAGAGACACTTGGATAACCAAGCCTTTACTAATTGTAAGTTTGTTATGTCATTTTCAATAATCAAGATGTCATCAATATACAATACTAGAAATGTAATCACGCTTCCACTGACTTTTTTATACACACACAACTTGTCTTTATTTATGATAAAACTAAACTCTTATACAACTTCATCAAAAATGAATATTCTAGCTTCTAAAAGCTTGCTTAAGCCCATAAATGGACTTTTAAAACTTGCATACTTTATTAGCTTGTCCAGTAAGAACAAAATCACCGGGTTGTGTCATATAAACCTCTTCTACAAGGTTACCATTCAGGAAGACAATTTTGACACCCATTTGAAAGATTCTCATAGTCATGGTATACAACAATAGCAAAAATAATCCTAATAAACTTAAGCATAGTGACTAGCAAAAGGTTTTGTCATAGTCAATGCCATATTTTTGTGTGAAACCTTTGGCAAATAGTCATGTTTTATAGGTATGCATGTTACCTTCTATATCAGTTTTCTTTATGAAAACCTATTTACATCCTACGGGTTTTACTCCTTTAGGTGCATCCATTAGAGTCCATACTTGGCTTTGGTACATGAAGTGTATTTCAAATTTTATGATATCTAACTATTTATCAGAATCTAAACTCGTGACCGTGTTATTGTAAGTCTTAGGTTCATTATCAGAGATGAACAATATGTCATCGTGTTGAGTCATAAGAAAACCAAATCTTTTTGGCTTGCAATGTACTTATGTAGATCTACATAAGTTTTGTGTGCTCTAAGGTTGTGCCTCTCGAGCTTGAAGAACTTTCTTATGATTGACTATCTATGATGACATATTGTTATGTCTAACATTTGTGATATCTTGTGGTATAAGAACTTCATCGAGTTCTACCCTTTTCCAATTGGTCATCTTAAGAATAAATTTCTTCTTAAGGAATACGCTAGTATAAGCAACAAAGACGTTTTGCTCCTTCAGGTGGTAGAAGCAATATCCTTTAGTTTCCTTCAAGTACTCTCACAAAGATACACTTTTTAGACTTAGTGTTCAGTTTGTTCAAAGTCAATTTCTTGGTATAAGTTTCACAACCTCAAATCCTTAAGTATTCTAGATTAGCTTTTCGCCTAGTCCACAACTTACATAGATTTTTATTCACAGATTTAGATAGGGCATGGTTTAATATATAGGTAGTAGTCTCTAGGGCATATCCCCAGAAAGATATGGATAAATCAATAAAACTTCTCATAGACTTGACCATTTCCATTAAGGTTTTATTCCTTTGTCTAGATACACCATTATGTTGTGGTGTACCAGAAGGAGTGAGTTAAAAGACTATCCAATGTTCCTTTAGGTATCATTTGAATTCAATATTTAGGTATTCACTTTCACAATCACTGTAAAGAATTTAAATTTGTTTCCCTAGTTTCTTCTCTACCTTGTTCATGAATTCTTTGAATTTATGAAAACATTCGAACTTATGTTTCAACAAAAATGCATAGCCATATCTATTGAGGTCATTAGTAATTACAACAAAATAGGTTTCTCCATATCTAGTGTGTACTATCATAGGCCAACACACATCACTATGAATGATCTCTAATAGTTTAGTTACCCTTTCACTGTGTCTAGTGAAAGGTGTTTTAGTCATCTTACCCAATAAGCATGATTCACATTCATCATAAGATTGAAAGTCAAATGACTGTAAACCTCTTTTTATTAAAAAAGTCTTGATATATGTTTCAGTCCTTTGTGGCTTAACCTGCAATGCCATAGATATATGGTATTCAATTATTTTGTTTTAAAATGTTTATTATTTTGCATATTGAAAATTTCATTATCCAGTTTTACAATGTACAAACCATTATGCAAATGAATTGATTTATAAAAAATATTATTAAAGCTAATGGTTATAGTACAACCAACAATTAAAAATGAATATCCTTTTGTCTCTAAAACAAACACAAAAATTAAATTTCTAGAAATAGATGAAACATAATAATATTTATTTATTTCTAAAACAAGCCTAGTGGGCAACCTAAGATAATCAATTCCTACGGCTAATACAACAACATGTGCTCCCTTTCCAACTCTTAGGTTAACCTCTCATTTGACAGACAATCTATTATGTTGTAGTTCTTACATATCAGAATAAATATGAGTACCACATCTTTTGTCACAACCTAGGATGAATAAAGTGAATAGTTTATCTCAATGACAAACATATTTGAAGTAGATGCTTCAGCTACCTTCTTGTTCTTGTTTTCTAGAAAGGTCTTGTAATATCTTTTCCAGTGACCAACTTTGTCACAATAGAAGTAGACAACCTTTCTTTTCCCTACACCACCTATTGGCTAAGTAGCAATATTTGATTACTTTTTTGTTTTAGGCTTGAGCTTAACCTTACCTTTGTCTTTGCACTTAGCCTTGGATCTAGGTGCATGGGCTTCAACCACAAGCAAATTAGTTGAAGCTACCTTTCGTACCTCTTATTTAGCTTGTTTGATCATATACAACAATTCTTTAAGGGTTTCTCTTTTTCATTTAGGTTAAAGTTCATGACAAAACTAGCCCAATATTTAGGAAGAGATTTTAGCACCAGTTCAAAGGCAAGCTTATTATCCGTGATAAAACCCAAGCTCTCTAACTGCTCAATATAACCAATCATCTTGACCACATGAGGGTCAATCATCTTGTTCAAAAATTTATCGATACATTCGGTTTGACATAGTGATAATTTAATATACAATTTTTAGATAAAGATAATTAGTAATTTTATTCATAAATAGTAATGATTTTAATTACAGATTTAATTAATTAAAATGGTCCTATTATTTTCCTCAAGTTAATAGCCTCCACTATTTTACTCAAAAAGTTCCAATGAACTTTCTAGTGGATTGAGACTTCATCGCATTAATCGTTTTTGGCGAATAAGTTCGAATAATCAAATAGGTAAATTTCAAATTAATCACCAAAAGCTCATAATCTCAAGTTAGGTTTTAGCCCAACAAATCATGCAACTTCAAATGTGACTTTTGGTATTAGTAGGGTGGATACTACATATCACCTTGCATCAACAAATGCATTCATTATCGATAACTCTAATATACTTTACATTCACTTTAGAGATTAAGCAAAGTACACAAGCTAAGTTAGACTCAATATGAACATCTCTTCACTTTCCACCTAGTAGAAATGTACCATTCACCTTAACAAATAAAGTTCTGATGAACAGGGGTTTAATTAGGGTATCATATTGGAAGACACGAATTTAATATTAGACTTAATATTTAAATTGAAGTTTTTGAATTAATTTGTCTTGTCAGATTTTATGTCGCTTGTTAAATGATATTTAGAAAAATATAATCATTCACATCTGTCTAACAACGTAAAATTAAAACGTGTCAATACATAACTATAACTAATGTCAAACTTCTCGAGCCATAAGAGGTTTAACTAGTCAACCTAGGTGAATATTTTGTCTTTGGTCTTCGTTTTCGCACTTGTCCTTTTTGCCTCCAGTCTTCAATAATTACGTAACTTTATTTCCTAGTTACATTATTCTAAGAAAATAAAGTAATAACCTAAACTAAAGAAGAAGAAGAGTTAATACAGATCGCACATGCCCTATTTGAGGATTACAACCTAAAGAAAATAAATAAAAATAAATAAAAACATTTACATCAGTTCATTAGCTGTGTACTGGGCACTATGCCTACATACATCCATATATACACATCCAGTTAAAATAAATTTTAATTATTAATTAGCCAAGAGTTTAATTATATTTGTATCCTTAAAACTTTTCAGAATAATTGTTCAACCCCAAGACTTAGGGAAATTTTAGTTTTGGTTCAAATTTAATGAAACTCGAATCGAAATCTAATTCCTAATCTCGAAAGGTATTTAGGCATCTCAAAAGGCACGTCGCATACATGATGAAGAACCATTGTACATAGTTTGTACCAAAAACAATCATGGCTTAGGCAAAAAAATTGCCCAGCCATGCATAAGTTCAAGGTGTAGCGAGTGTACTAGTGACAGTACGTAGCTTAGACAAAATTACCTAGATGAGTGCCATCTGACCATGCACTAGCCCATACCTCAGGAATGAGATAGCACAAAGGTTGCCCTACCACGTCCAAGTGGCCAAAGCTTAGGCTGCCACCCTCATTGAACCATAGAACAAATTATGTCCAAGTGCGCATCATGGTGTTGAGCAGCCTTGCCATGCATGACACCGCATTGTGCAATTTTTGTTCCAGTCATGTAAGGTGATGTTTCTAGCCTTAGTTTTTGGGCTTTCCACTGACAAGAAATTTATGAGCTATCATGCAAAGGAAAGTCAATCATTAAGTGAGCAACGATGGCGTGTAAACTATGCTCATGTGACAAATTGGTTATCAACCTTGAATTTAATCCTACATCAACAATTGAAGTCAAGAAAATTTTAGGAATAATCACTCAATAAATTTAACACATCTTTACGTTGTTTTAAAACTTAACAAATCATATGGCTACACGATTGCATATCAATTTTACCAATTTTAGGGTTTTGATTATTTATCAATTACTTGCAACAAGATATAAATATAAATAAAACTTGTAGGTATATTTCCATGAAAGTATATCTAAACGATGACTCTAATATGACTGTAAGGTTTTAGGGTGCCATTAATTAGTAGCATAATGAAATTAAATTTTTTTTTAAATATATTAAAGACCCCAAAACCCATCTAGGATACTTGTTTTAATGTATTGATTCATGAACATGTTAAACACACATAGGGTGTTTAAAAATTTTACCTACATTGTTGGCTCCTCTAAGACTTCACATTGTTATATAAAGATCGCTATCTAACCCTCTTGAGGTAGCACTTTGGTATCCATGTAGAGCTTGAATAGAAGTTTGCATCAACAAGATTCAAGGTATATAGATATGTATTTAGGATGTATATGTTTTGGATTGTTGTGTTAAAAAAATTTGACTTAAATTGAAAATCTTTATTTATATGGTGTGCACGAATCTTAAGTTAGTTAGAACTCTAACTACTTAGGTAATAAGTTGTCTAAAAGTTTTTATTAAATTAAAACTCTTAATTTATTGAAAGTTTTAATGCATAGGAATGCTAATTAAATTAGGATTCCAACTCAACTTAAACTTTTCATCAAACAAGGACTTTAAATTTATTGAAAGTTTAAATGTATAAGAATCCTAATTAAATTAGGATTCCAACTTAGTCTAAACTTTCTATCAAACAAAAACTTAGAAGAATCCTTGTTTAACTAAAACACCTTACCTATGAGTTAACTTAGCTAGTTAACTTGCATATGCCATTTTGTCTTGCTCGATTAGACTTCTGAATAGGTTGAGTTGAAACCATGTAGTGCATTTACACAACACGATGTGGCACCATGCATACCAAATGATTCTAGTCAAAACACATCTATATATTTCTCTTTTTCCATGATCTTTGGATTATCATCAAACAATTCTTGTCTCTTGGTTTGTATCAACTTTTTAATGCATGTGACCCAAAGCTCTATCAACTCAGTAGTTTTTGAATTTGAGTCAAACGATAAAATATTAGCGAACATCTTTATAAGCTTTTATAACATCATAGTTACATGCAATTCAATCATTTTGTCAATCGATATCTCTCGAGGTTGAGACATAAAAGCGTGTCTATTTTAATAGTTCCTTGATATAAGCTAATACATATTAATGACTTTCACAGATTAGACTATAACCTTATCCCACTATGACCATAGATTAAAGCAGTTGTGAATGTCTTTTTGCATTCGTATATGAGATATGTTCTCCTATGCTCAAGAGTGACAAATCTTTTATTGATTAACCAGAGTCTCCATGTATCTCATGATATAATTGTTCACTACATTTATGATACCCTTATTTTAATGATACATTAGATAATGTCAAATCATATTGATCCATACATAAGACGATCTAATAACCTCAAGTTAAAGAATCACATGCACTCGTGGTGTTCAAAGGATTTGTTCTATAAACACTAGAGTAATTGTTCATATAGATATCCTCTAGTAGGGTTAGTTTGATAACATGTCCATAACATGCATGCATATGGTGTACCAAGCCATCAATAAACAACTTCTACAAGTAAGAATTATCACCACCTTTCGATCTGGTTGCTCAATATTATAATAATCCCATCACCATTATATGTGCCTTTAGTCATTGTAATGTTGGGATTATGAATATTTCTAAAATGACTATCTAATGTGTGCATAAGGTTTTCATGATCAATTGTATGATCCTCTTGTCACAATTCTATCATTCTAAGGGCATGTTATTTGCACAATCATATAATAGACAAACATATGAACTCAAAAAATATAAATCCTTTTACTAATTAATGAGATAAATTACAATTACAAATGTCAAATCAATTAGCTTTAGGGCATCTATCATAATAGTACGTGTAACCATATGCTGAAGAAGAGGCTTCACATGCGTTTACGTACTGAAACAAGTGTCCTATGCGTCTTCACTTGCTAGAACAATGCCTCACATACTGCCACAAATCGATTTTGGATCTTGATTGATATTGGTCAAACTTTGACCATTGATTATTGACTTGTCAACGATGATTGTTAATGATCGACCAACTCATAAGTGAAGACCTAAGTATGGTAACCTAGTTGACTAGGCAGGTTAACCCGTTGAACTATAGGTTTAGGTATCCCTTCAATTGACTAGTTGGGCAATTGGGTTTTCCTAACCCAATTGCAACCTATACATAATAAAGAATCCTAATCTTGCTACCTTTCTAGTTAGTTGGTCTTTGACCAATAATCGATAACACCAGGATAGGGCTTTTGAAACGTTTTGACCGGCAATCCTAGTCGTCCCATAATTCAGTTGAAACTTGCCAAAATTTGACGGTAATTTAACAAACATAGTAACAATTTTAGGGTGACATTTAGGCTTCCAGATTTGTTGATTCGAGTATTTTTTTTACACAATTATATATTTAAAACATGGAACAATCATCCAACAATCATTCTAATGTGATTCAATCCATCAATTTCACTAAACTGCATCCATATTTACATGAACCATAATTCGAATTTCATGAAAATTTAACCCAAAAAAATTACTATTCATAAAATTGATTTCAGGGATAAGTAAAATAATTCATTAACATAATATATGTATTAAACATGGCTTTGATACTAATGTAAGCATTTTAACAATCATAAATATAGGTTTGAAAATAAGCATTCCCAATTAATGAACAATAAAATTCGATGACAATGTCAATACGTTGATGATCCAAGTCTGTTATGTATTTCCAAAACACCAGTTTGCCCTTATTATGCATTGTGATTTTGTGTTCTTAGATTTCTGTAACAGTAAAGTACAAATGTGCAAAGAGGAGAAATTGATTTCTGCTTTGGTTTACATAAAAATTATAAGAGATAGGTGTGGCAGTTTTGGAGTTATTTTAAGTAAGGATAACTACCTACAACTGTCAATAACTGTCATAGGCAGTTTTGTAATTACTTGTAATTACCGTGGGTAATATAGTAAATTTGCATAATCATTAGGCATGGGTCTGGTCAACCCATTATGGGTGGACCAAGTTATGGGTTTACCAAACCTAATATGAATGTTATAGTATTTGTTGGTTGTTGTGATTACTTATGGTATTGATATATTTTTAGTTTTTTTTTCGTTTACACCTTTTTGCACATCTTGTTTATTAAGTGGTGTTGATCATGCTATTTATTTACTGTATAGTTAAGTAATGTTTAAAGTTAACATATCTTTTTGAGTTCATATTTCATCTAAATGTAAACAGGGTAGAGTGTTGCATTGTATTGGGACACAAAGAGACTTTACAATGGTGTATGGGGATAATTAGTAAATATTTTCATATAGTTCTTGATGTCACCACTCAAATATCTATTGATTAAATCAAATATTTTCCATTTGAAGTAGTTCATGAAAAGATAAAGAATAGCTCTAGCTATTGGTCATAATTTAAGGTGACTATTAAGTTCTTTCATAAATATTTATATTGTAATATCTCTCTCTCTCTCTCTCTATATATATATATATATAGAGACAGAGAGAGAGAGAGAAACTTGTGTGTTTTTCTAGGATTGTATTGGTGCAATTGATGACATACATGTTCTCACATATTTTTTATAAAGCACACAAACTTGTTTTATGAGTCAAAAAGATTATCCCTAGCAAAATATTATGGTTCTATATGATTTTGGTACATGTTTCACTTTTCTTTTTATAAGGGTTGAGAAGGGAGTGCACATGACACACTTATATTTTTATAATATTATCCAAGAAGAGATTTTAAATTTTGCAAAACCTCAAATAGGTTACTATTTAATTAACAATACGATTTACATTTTTTTTTCTCAATTGTCAAGTCATTTTATGTATAATTTATTGATTTATCAATATTTTTATCGATAATTTTTATTTAGTTTATGTGAGGTATTCAAATAGAAAAAAGATTTTTAGCTCTATATAAATGAGAGAGATACCTGTTAGGGTTAACGCCTTAGAGTTAGTCTTCATATCGATACAAATTCATTAATAAATGTCATATTTGTAATTTTTAGTGGTATTCCTTTGTTCATAAAGATGTTAATATATATATGCTTAGGCAAATGTCCTAATAATAGTTGAACTGTAACAAGGGGATTAATGCTCAACATCTGATCATGAGAACCTATATATATATATTAGGTGGTTGTTTTTAAAACGTTTGTAACACTAATATTACCATGATCAAGGGTATAAATAATAGTGATAGAGTTATCATAATGTTGAACGACCTCATCGAAAGATGATGACAGTTCTTACCTATCAAAATTGTATGTTGACAACTTAGTGCAACACATAGGTGCACTTTGTAAACATGTTCACCAGACTAACTTAACAAAACGATTCCATATGGATGGTTGTTCTAGTGCCTATGAAAAATATCCTTTTAGTGAATAAAGGTACATGTGATCCTTAAACTTTAGATCATTGGACTATCTTGTATAAAAATTGATATGATTGCCAGAAAGGTAATGATCAGTCATATTATAATTTGTATGAAGGCTACGGTGGATCAATAAAGGATTCGTCACTCCTAAGCATGAGAGTTGATATATTAATTAGGGCTTACTGATAGATGTCAATGACTAATTAAATTTATGACCACGGTAGAATTGAGTTGGTGTTCGATTCAATATTTTTGGTTATTGACAAAAGTCAATCTATTTTATTTGGGTAGTTTTAAGGGAGACACGTAATTAATACTTCAATCTTGAAGAGATATCGTATGATAAAATGATTGAATTATACAAGTAATCATATCACTGATAGGTTAAAAGAAGTCATATGCTGATTTCTACTAATCAAATAATCATGATGTCTTACTAGAGACCAATCTTGGTTTGTATCCAGACAAATACAGGGTTGAAAACTTGACACGAATCTGATCCTTGCTAACTTAGTAGAGAGTCTATGTATCACACACAAAAAGAGTTGATGAACTTTGGAGGCATGAAAGTTATCCAAGTTGGATTCAGTTTAGATTTTAAATTGAGAGTATAGAGACTTAGGAAGATCTATAGACCCAAAATATATTAAAATCTATAGACCTAAAATATATTTTAATATACCTTGAGACCTTATTGTAATAATACTGAGTTACTGGGGTGTATGGGAGATTTGATAGGATTGAGTTGGATTTACTCAAATCCATATATCTAATTTGAAGTTCAATTAGGATGATGTGTGATTCAGTCTTAATTTTCTTAAGTAAATAATCTCATAAATCATAGGAATTAAATAAAATATATATTCATTTAAGAGAGTGTTGAATGAATGTACAACTCTTGTGACAATTCCCACCCAAGTTGTGCATACCTGAAACATTGTTTTGTCCTAGGCATGCATGAGGATGTCACTTGGGATATGTTCAAGTCCTAGGTGGCACATGCAATTAGGTATATATATCGGTGTCTTCTCGCTTTATATTATGAGTTTTATTTTTATAATTTTTACAACCCAAGCAACAACACAAAGAAATCACTCCCTCTCATCTAAAGTTGTCCTTTAGTTTTAGCAAACCACGAGTACAGTCGAGCCTCCATAGTTACTATTTCGTGTGAATACTAAGGAGCAAACCAACACTTGGTTTTGAGAGCAACTTTTTTGTTACCTCTCTCCATAAATGAAAGACGAAGGAGTTGTCTATGTAGGTATATCTAACAAATACCTTATTTGTATTTTGTATATTTGCAAATTAATCGTACTATAGGAATGATCCAAAAAGGGGATTTTGTGAAATTTTTGTTGTTGAATTAAAATTTTTAATTTGTTATTCCGTTATCGAAGACTGCAAAATCCCTATAATATCATCTTCTTTTTTATTTTTCAGAGCAACCTCTTCAAAATGCATAAGAGTTGTTTAACAAGATACATTCAAATCCTTGCAAAGTGTGATAGAGAAAACTTTTGGTACGTGGAAAAAAAAGGAAATTTTGGACAAAATACCATTCATTGATTTCAAATGTTACAATGACCATGGTGATTCACAATTTCATTTACAAAGAAGCCAGGTCAGATCTCAATTTTTGAAATGTATTACATTAATCTTGATGATGTCAAATATCATTCTTGACAAATAAAAAACATTTCAAAAAAAAAAAAGTATTGATGATGTCTCTCTTGTTGAGCAAGAGATTGCACGTGAAATGCAAAATAATTGAGTAATGAAAGACGTTAGAAATATCATAAGTTAGTTTATTGATAAAGTCATAAATCAACGATGTAACTAGCTACTTGTGAGACATATTACCTTAAGGGTATTTATGTGGAGATAGTATTAGACACTTCAACATGTAAATATTAGTATATGATTCATCAAATTTGTTATATTGATATTAAATTTGTTTTGAGTTTTCACCATTGATGATTTTTCAGAATTTATTTATTTTTTTTATAATTGATGTGTATCCAATGTTACTAACTACAAAAAGATAGAGTCAAATAATAAATTAGATTAAGAGAGAAAACACTGCATCCTTAGTATATGAGATAATTGATTAAAATTTAGTTTGCAATGTTAAATAAATAGTGTGCACTTTGAATTTAGTGTAGAAATTTAAGCATAGTAGTTTAGTAGTAAATAATAATAAAAGTATTAGACATATTATTGGACATTTTAACACAAATAATAATATTTTTATATTATTTCCCAAATAGATAAAATTTGATTATGATTATTCATCCTCTAATATTCATAAGTTATACCAAATATCTAAGAATTGATATGGATATATTGATCTCATTATGATATTTTAGTTGTTGATATAAACTATGAGAATAATTAGGGGTGTGTGTGTGTGTGTGTGTGTGTGTAGTTGTTGATATAAACAAGACTGAAAAATAATGTTTTGTTGAATTTGGATTACAGTATGTCCACATAAAAAATTTCTACTGCCCCTTCCGTTATCATATAAAGTATCGAAAATGCAGATGGGACAAATAGAAAACCAAACACACAACAAATGAATTGATTGAAAGAATGATATGACAAATAAATACTTTGAGAAAATAACCACGGTATAAGATTAATGTATCCGCAAGAGAGTGAATAAACTATCTAATAAAATTTTTCTTTCACTTGGAATAACAACACTATATATTCAAAAAAGTAATGAGTAAAAAGCTTTATGAATAGTAAACACTGGAGTGACATACCAATTCCTGGTAATAAATTGATTATTTACAATTTCAAAATTTTTCAGTTTGAAAGCTCATTCAAAACCACCTGCAAATAACCCACTAAACGGTGCTATTATAAATGCTAATAAATCAAGGCATAGTGCATGCCAGTGAATTGACATAACAGAGATTTATTTCCAGGAATATCGCATAAGAGAATTAAAAGGAAAAAACATTAATACTTGGATTATTGATTATGTTGTTAAGATTCAAAATTTAAGACCCACCAACTTCGATGAAGTATCAAATTTGTAACACATAATAGACAATAGTATTATTATATAGGATTATGAAACTTAGGAGTTTATAACAATAAAGATCATATTATGATGATACAACTGGAAAATTCAGCCAATTCTTTAATTTCGAAATACTATAAGTTACATACCTAGAACATGTCGAATCTTTCGTGGAATGATATGCAGCATAATTAGTTTTCCATGACACACGTTTGCCTTCGAACTGTCTTTCTAAATTTTATAGAATTTGGCACAACTTTGGGAGGCTCTATATTTGGTGTTCTTGGGAGAAGAAGGACATAATGTGTAACTTTTCTGCGGCCGTTTTTTTGGACATTTTATGTGTCTAACTACCAAGAAACTTCCTTTACCTACCATCAATTACATGAGCAGTTTATGCAATCAGATCGGGTTAACCTATCATGGATGGACTTAAGCCCAATACCTCCTACTCATATATGATGAAAAATCTGAACCAAATACTTAAACACAGAAATCTCAAACAACAGTATATTTCAGACTTGCAAAAATGTCACGTGACCTTGTGAGACTTAAGAGCTTATTACTATGCATTTGTTAGGAATAAAATAGTCGTTTCAACCTAATAAAATATAATCAATTGTTAGTCTCGTCATACCTTAGACTTACTTGATAACATTAATTTTTCTAATCCCTCAAAATATTTGTGTTATCTCTTTATGTATCTATGATCAAATCATATCTCACATATGATTGACAAGATCAGTTGGCTAATGGATATAGCTAATGAATAAATCTTCCTCTTCTACTTGAAATTTTCAGTTTAAACTTAGTTACTTTTTCTAGTCTTGTTTCATAGACCAAATCATAAATAGTTATAGGTAACAAGCTAAGATAGTGAAACACTAAGAATAAACAATGAATAATAATAAATAGTATTAGGCTACCAACATAAAGTAATCTTCATAAAGTCTCACATACTGAAAGAATATAGATTCATTCATTCACTACTTTTATTGGTCGACCATGCACACAGGATATAAAACATGTGCGACAATGTATATTCTCCACCAGTGTCATATATAAACACTGTATATATCTGAGTTTAGTTGCTATGCCCAACCTCTAACTTGAGTTCTTAAATATATTCAAACTTGTAGGTATTTATTAAGAATTCACATTTGACATTCATTAGTTATTTAGATATAGAGAATCTAAAGTGGTCATTGTCAAATATATTTATCTATGACCTTCTATTAACTAATCATCAAGGTGATATTTCAACTTTAATAATTCTTTTCTCAAGAAATATGTATCATCTTTCTTTACTCTCCTAATGTCAAAAACAATTGCTTATGTGAGTAAGTTGATCTATAACTTGTGCGACATTATAATCCTGTTGAACTTCCAAACAAAATGATGCATATATAATGAAATACCAAGAATTCAGATATGCAAATTCAAAAATAAAATCAACTTGAATTAATGGTTTTTGATGTTGTGTCACAAGCACAAAATATAAGCTTAACATCTTTTCAATTACAATCTATGTAGTCTAAGAGATTTAATATGTGCAAGATATATATCTCTTGAAATAGGTTTGGTTCAAATATCATCAATCATGCATTGTGTAGAAATATATCATACATTCACTTTCCTCTTGGAAATGATGTCTCTTACAAAATTGTCTCTAGTGTCAATATGTTTGGTTCTACTTGAAATTTAAAATTTTTTGTAAAAGTTATTGTAGCTTGATTATTACAAAGGGCAACTATTGGTATAACCATATCGTCCTATATAGCCAAATTCATAAAGAATATTCTTAACCAAATAACTTATTGCATAGCCATTGAGCAAGCTATAAACTTAACTTCCATTATGGATAAGACTATGCATGCCAACTTTTTACTATTTCAAGATATGACGCCTTTTTGGAGTGAGAATGAATAACCAGAAGTGGATTTATGTCGATATAAGTCACCACCCTAGTCAGCATCTGAATAGCTAACCAAACACAAAATTGATCCCTGATAACACAAACAATAATCCACAATGTCTTTTAGATATTTTAACATCCTCTTTATAGTCTTCTAATGCTCTTTTCCAAGGTTTGATTGATATCAACTAACTAACCCGACAACAAAATAAATGTCTAGGTATGTACACATCATAGTATACATAAGGCTTCTAATAACATTTGAATAGGGTACTTTTGACATTTCTCTTCTTTGATCTTAAGTTTTAAGATGCATCTCTTGGCTCAATAATTCATTTTTTGACATAGGAGTTTCAATGGGTTTGTAGTTTATGATATTGAATAATTTTAAAATCTTTTTAATATACTACTCTTGTGACAGAGTTAAAAGTTTCTTCTAAATATCTTTCTTATTTTAATTCCTAATATGTAATCTACCTCACCCCTTCCTTCATGTCAAAATTCATAGATAACCAACCTTTAATGGTCGTTATACACTTGAAATTCTTTCCAACTGTTAACATATCATCTATGTACACAGATGAAGTTGCAAACTTGTCATCAAATTTTTTTCATATAAACATAGTGGTCTTGATAAATCATTTTAGAATAATAAGGCATT
This sequence comes from Mangifera indica, assembly GCF_011075055.1. Classification (NCBI taxonomy): domain Eukaryota; kingdom Viridiplantae; phylum Streptophyta; class Magnoliopsida; order Sapindales; family Anacardiaceae; genus Mangifera; species Mangifera indica. Next base: position 147,526 of record NW_025401150.1, on the reverse strand, counting down.
ATAGCCTTATGAAATTTTAAATATAACTGTTTGGATGTCTATTTTAGGCCATATATTAATATTTGAAACCTTTAACAACGAAACCTACAGGTTGTTCCATGTAGATTGCTTTGTCAAACTCTCCATTAAGGAAAGTTGTCTTGATATCTATCTGATGTAACTCTAAATCTAAATGTGCTACTATAGCTAGAATCAAAAGAATAAAAGTAAACCTTACAATTGGTGAAAAAAATGTTTCTTCATAATATATACCTTTTCGCCACAAGGTGAGCTTTGGATCTATCTATTAAGCCATCTATCTTATGCTTGATTTTATGAATCCACTAGTTTCTAATAGGTTTTTGACTTGGTGGTAAGTTTATCAAACTCTAGACTTGGTTTATTTATATTAATTTTATCTCTTTTTCCAATGCTTCTTTCCAATCTTCCTTATTAGGGGATAAGAGAGCTTTTTTTATTGTTTTAGGTTCTTCATTATTTTGAGGAGTGGTAATGGAAACCTCATTTTTAATTTTAAAATGTCATTTAGGTACTTTTGGACAACTACGCTTACACAATTGAGGATCACTACTCCTATAATTAAAATAAGTTTGAGCTATATCTCATTACTCCTACTTGGTCGAGATAGATCAGGTAAATTCACATTGCTCCTATTATTTAAAATAAGCAAAGGTACTGTCTCTTGGGACTTAATGATTAGTTGTTGAAAAGTACTTATTCCCTATTCTTTTTTCATCTGATATAAATGAAAACCTTTATCAATATCATTCTTATTAGGAAAAACATTTTCTATGAATGTAACATCTCTAGATTCAATTTTAGTTATTCTTCCATCAAAATCATCCCCAATGAACACATACCCTTTGGAGTGTTTAGAGTATCTTATAAGTATGTATTTCGTTCCTCATGGTCCTAGTTACCAAACTTATGGGAAGAGTTATGGATAAATATAACAGATCCCCAAGGTCACTATTAATTTAAATAAGGTTTTCTACCTGTCCATAACTCGAATGGAAACAACTAATTTAAAAGGCATTTGATTACGTATATAGGCAATAATTAATATCGCAAAAATTTGCTTGCATTATCATTAACCTAACCATTTCTAATAAAGTTCTATTTTTCCTTTCCACTAAACCATTATGTTGTGGAGTTATCGGAATTGTTAGTTGTCTTACTACTTTTTCCATTACATATGTTGTACCTTAATGTTTTGATAATGATAAAAATATAAGTTTAATTTGCTAACATGTCTAAAGAATGCATGAATGCATTACAAGTGGACAAAGTGTGAAATTTGCAAATAAATTTGAAGCAAGAAAATACGGTCGTACCTCTCTCATGATCAAATTATATGTTAACTATTCAGTGTTCTAGAAAAAAATTACTTAAGAAGAATAAAAGTCTAGCCTTGATGTTCTAATAACATTCCAGCCATGACATCAGAAATCAAGCCATGTGTAAATCACCCAAACTTACCACGTGTAAAGTTGTCCAGCCATGTCACTCAAATATCCTGTCTTCACACCACATGTCCAAGTCATAGGCTACCCCTAAATGTCTTAGTTGTGACACTTTCTCCTCATGCATCATTGCCATGTGTCCAAGCAAGTTTATCCAAACCATTGTATCACTGTCATGTGTCCAATCGAATGTGTCTAAACCCTTAAATATTCTAGTCATGACTCTTGAAAGGTGTCCCAACCATGACACTTCCTCTCCAGCCATGCCACACCATGTGTCTAAGCCAAATGCTTTGCTACTACTCTCTTAGCTCGCCAGATCTCTAGCCATGATTGCTTACTAAAGAACTTGTCCCGACCATGCCAAATGTGTTCTAACTACGACACTCAAAAATTGTCCCAACCATGACACAAAATGCCAATCTAGGTAGGACACATGTAAATTCGTCTTTGTCATGTAGATTCTAAAAACGTCCCAGTTGACACATAATTCAATCAAATTGTGACGTGTGTAAAATCCTCCCAGTCATGCAAATTTTCAAAACCTTCTAGTTGTGCACCTCTTTATTTTCTGTAAAATCACATTTATACTTCAACCATGCACAAACCAACATGTACTCGTTCAAGCTTCTAGATTTTCTATACTAAACATAGGAATGAAGCAAACCACTTGTGACATGGATCTACCACCCATGTTGAGTGCATTTAAAGCTATCTATTGAGCATTTAAAGTTACCTTTTATAACTTTGATCGAGGCCTTCTTCACCAAATTTTTCAATTGGTTTTTGACAGTAACTCAATCCTAATGGAACGTAACCTAGCTTTACAAATTGAGCTTGGACTGAAGAGCGAAAGGTTAGACATTTTTTTTACAAGTGAAAAAGAAAAAAAAAACTAAAAGACTTTGTTTCTTTGTAACTCTTACCAAGCTTTCTTTTTATTCATTATGAGTCCAAGTGTAATCAACTTGTATTTACAGCCTTATAGAGGCATTTAATACCTTTATCTCTTTGTTATTATTATTTATTGTTGCAGTGCTCTATAGATTTTTGCTCAAGTTCCATAACTTAAGGTAGAATAAGACAATTCTTTTTTCAGCTTCATGAATTCACGGGTAAAATAACCCTTTATGTCATAATTGTAACAAATCATTTTAGTTTTGTCCCTCTTTCCAACGTATATACCTTTCTTTATTGGAATTGCTTGTTTTTATTCTTAGGGCTTTGTACAATCTTTTTCCTTTTTCTTGGACTTGTGCCACTTATGGTTAAAGCGAAAAAACCTCTTGGAACTAGATTCTACAACCTATACATGAGTACCTAGTCCAATTACCTTAAGGTACTATCCTTTAACTCAATATGGCAAGCAATATCAAAAAAAATCTTGATTTTCTTATTGTGGGTCATATTCACTTTTATATGCTCCTAACATTGGGAAAAGATCTTACTATTGCCTGAACTTGTTGTCTCAGCCCCATTATTATATTTGGCATGTCCCTTGGATATTGTTTCATCAATTTGCTAGGGACATTCTTATATCTGTTAATTATCGCAATTTGAAGACAGTAGTCCTTTTAAACTTTTCTTTCAAAATCATCCATATGACATTTGCAGTTGGGTATTCATATACCAGATCATCATTTATAGAGCTAATTAAGTTATCACACGCAGTGGAGTCCTTTTTCTTCCATGCGTGACATAGTCTATATCATATTTGTGTTAGACATTATTCAGGTTCTACCCCTCAACTAGTTGAGGTTCTTCCATAACTTGATTACAGCCTTCAAGGCCTTTTGCTCACTTAGGACATAATGCATCTTTAAATTTCATATATTATAGTTGTCCCTATTTAGTTTCTCGCCTTTGTTCTAGTAAGCTATTATATTCTTAGATGTTATGGTTAATCAAACTACCAAGACATATCATATACAACATCAACTAATGCAATTATACACACATTGTCACAATCGTGCATTAACATTTAAAAAAATCTCACATAAAGTTTAAAATCGAAAGTTCACTATGTTGTCAATCATCTTCTATGATTCAATTGTTTCATATTTTAAAATTTAATCTAATAGTGCCAATAATAATTCTAAATAAAAATTTCATTAATTTTACCAATTTGAGAATTCCAACAATTAATATTGATAATATGCAATACAAAAAAAAAGAATTTATGCATATCTACTATGACCAGGACCATTTATAGTACAACCTTAATACTAGGACTCACAGTCATTAAAACATGTTATTCTATATTTTAACCGTTTTTCATGTCTGTGGTTTATTCTCTAATCAGTATTAAGAAATACCATTTCATTATCTCGTACTATTATTCAAGTCACATTATCCATGATAAAGTTCCTATATTGTTTGCGATAGCCCAAATACCTTGCACTTCGTTGATTTGGAAAAACAATAAAGTAGTGGATTTTCGTAGATTCATTACAATGCATAACTCTTCAGCAAGTTGTAATTCATCCACATAATCGTACAAACTCTTTACATTCTTGTCCTTAACAAGATCATGTATCACAAGAGTCCAATGGTCAAGCATGGAAATAAGTAGACCATATATCATTTCTTTTCTAGTTAAGAGTATATGACTTTCTATCAATTCTAAATATTTATGATACATATTCCTAACATGCACAAATAAATTATCAGATGGCCTTATCTTATATTTTATGTAATGGTCCTTAGTTAACATGTTTGTCCTTAAAAATAGACAAAATAAATAAAAAATAATCATATTTGCATAATAACATAAGCATTAACAAGACAATACATTATGTAGCATTACATAATTCAAAAACATGTGATTGGAAACATTGCTATATGTTTACATAAGGTAGAATGAGGTCTCACATGCCTTAATGTGTCGTAGCAACCATTGGATTTGAGTCAACACATTGATTTATGAATCAATGCGTTGTCACACATCTATAAGAGGGTTTCACGTACTCTCACGTGTCAAAACAATAACCCATACACCTTTACGCATCGGAACAAGGTCCCACATGCCTTCACGCACTGAAATAATGTCTCATGCATTGATGACATGCCTACATGTGCCAACTACACCGTCAATGCACCACCATGCACTAGTGAGAACAGATTAGGTCTAGTTTGGGTTTGGTTGATTCGTTTACCTAGTTGAGTTAGACTGTTGACCATTGACTATTGATCGATCAATCAACCTAATGGGTGTTGACCAGTTTAGGTCACTGGGTTGACCAAATGGGTTAACCCATTAATCAATGGGTTTGGGTAACCTATTGACAAAATAGGCTAAATAGTCAGGTTTTCTGAACCTGAATGCAAGCCGACATCAACCAAGAACCCTAAAAATTCTTCTATTCAATTTGCCAATTCTGACTATTGTTTAGGCTAAAAAGCATAGGACTTTTGATCAATTCATGTCATTGGTCTTAACCATTGCAATTTTTGCATCAATGTCATAAGATACTGGTGGAATTGAAGCAATAAGGTCATGATTTTTGTTGATTTTGACCATATTTTGGTGCTATTTTAAGACCAAACCATGCAACACATATCCAAACATCTTCCTAACACATTTCTAAGTCTTTGTTTCATACAATTTTACTAATTTAATTCGAACCCAAAATTCGAATTTCAATCAATTTAAGCACAAATTCTAGGTTTTGACTTCAATCAATTGATTATAGAATTACATGAATAATCTATAAATTATCAACCTTAGAGTCTGATACTAATGTTGGAAAATTCAGCCAATTATTTAAATTCAAAATACTATAAATTACATACCCAAAATATGTAAAATCTTTCATTGAATAATCCGGAGGGTATTTAGTTTTTCACGGCACATGTTTGCCTTTATACTATCTTTCTGAATTCTATAGAATTTAACCCAACTTTGGGCAGCTCTATATTTGGCGTTCTTAGGAGGAGAAAAAGCACAAAACACGTAACTTTTAAGCGGCAGTTTTTTGAGGCATTTTATATGTGTCCAAAGGTTAAGCTATTAACTATCATGGGCAATTTACGCATCTGGAATGGATTGATCCGTCATGATTGGACTTAAGCCCAATAGATACAATAAAACAATAGTGCTAAGATAACATTATTACATCAAACATATTAAAATAATAAGAAAGTTAAATGTAATACTTTATAGCTTTTACATATTTATAAAAAATGTTGTTCACAACTATTTAAAAAAAATGATTTACAGTATAATTTGGCTTGAAAACTACTTAACTACAAAAGAAATGGTATTTAATGAGAAAAAAATTGATTAGGGGATAAATATTTCTTCATTATAATTATTAATTTTATAATTTTAACAACCAATTATATATACTTTTATTAAAACTAAATAAATTTATATTTTTTAATGACAAACTTTTAATTTTCTCACTAAAAGAACTTTCAAACTTATCATTATAGGTCTTATAGATATATAAAAAAGTAGGAATAATAGATACAAATCCCCTTACTTCATTTACAATCATTTATATATATTTTCAGTCAACATAAACATTTTGTGATTTATTATGATATTAATTTACCCATTTAATAAAAAAATCTTTTGAAAGGTTCTTCAAATTAATGATCAATTTTATCCAAATTATTTCAAGTCCAATTAAACAAATCAAATTCAAATCAAGGTTTGAACTCGTTGCCATTAATAAAACTAATTAAGTTATTATTATTTATTAAGTTCATTTAGTTTACTTCTCTAATAAGAAAAAAAAGATGAAATATAGATAATAAAAAATTAATAATCCTGCAAGTCCGAACACTCTCCATCTTCATCGTCTTCTTCGTCAATATTTTCCTTCAAATTTATAAATTGTAATCCAAATTATAAATTATTTTTTTCAATCCAACCCGAATCAAACGGGATTTTCTGTTTTCCAATTTAAAATTTTTCCAACTCAACCCAAATAAAATTGTAAATTTCAAATAGTTTAATCAAATTTTACAATTTGAGCAATTTTCTTCGCAACCCCACTAATAATTTCTAGATTTGGGTTTATTACCCTCTCAAATTAACAGCATTTTTTTGAAGAATAACTAAATAACAAATTGAAATATTCAAATAAATGAAATAAAATACTATACATTCTTTAACCCACTCTTTTACTTGTATTAATCACAATGATGGATATACATTGAGGACTTGTACATTAAATTAATTGATACAAGCAATTATAATATTATCTAATACTATATGATATTCTTCAAACAAATCGGTATATTCTCAAACATGAATATATCAAAATAATAAATGATAAACTATCATATATTATATATATAAAAAAGCTTTTTGGGTATTAATATATCAAAAACATGATGAAAAATAAAAAGTCCAAGAAGGCGATCGATGCAGTCGTTTTATGAGTTCATTATTTTTGTGCTGACCGAAGTTTAGACACATGTAAGACATATACCTGATGCAAGATGGGAATTTCAACATTTCTTTAAAGCAGCACAAATGCAACCTCAGAGTTACGTGCGACAAAAAAAAAAAATTGTTATTTGATCATCAGAAAGTTAAATTCTCCTACTTCTAAAAGCCTAATCAGGTCACAGTCACAGTCGTTTGATAGACAGTTGAATGCCCTACTTAAAATGCAAAGAAAAACCTTAAGTTAACGAACTCCAAGACTTATATCTAAAAACATGTTTATGCCTGCCAATCCCATCTTTGTTTTCACGAATCATTAGTTCCAGGTGCCATCCAGAGTTCCCCCAAACACTTCAGAAGGTACAATTTCCATTTGATTATGGTCTTAGAGAACCCCCGTGAAGAGTTCAGGAGAACTCCAGGGGACAACTGGAGCTCCATTTGTTCTTGTTCTTCCCTCAGTATGATTTAAAACAGCAGGCTTGCCTACTATTTATATCTCAAAAATTGGAGGCCCTTACGGTGAGAGAAGGCCATCAGAGATGTGTGAAGATTGCATTTACGAAGTTTTCAGAGTTGAACCTGGTTAGAATTGTGAATATTATGAGGGCAAAGAATGATGTGATATGATTAAGAGGTCCTGAAAGTTCCCCCATCTTTTGTTCTTATTTATTTCTAAGATCTACCTATTCCTTCAACATTAATTTGAGTATAATAGCTAATGTAGCAGTTTATCATTCCGAGTTAAACTTAAAGCAAGATACATGCATACTCATTTGAGGGTGATTAAAATGAGCCGAGATTCGATGGATGGGTGGAGATAGTGATAAGTGTGGACCATTTTACAACATTACCTTCAACTAGGCAAAACATTTTAGAATATGTGACACGTAGTCTTTTGTAATCACAGATGTAAGTGCATATATAATAGAATCTGATTTCTTTTCATATCCGAGAAAAGCTGAAAGTGAGAGGGTTGATAAAGATGAAAATACAAAAGGGCTCAATTGATGAATGTAGCCATTAACCTTACCTTGGATCATTTTCTACTTCCAATGAATACCACAGTTGCGTCCAAGTTCACAGGGAATATTAATGCTTTATGATTATACGCTCAGATTTCTCTTCTTCGTAGCTGTACTATAAATAGAGGGCTTGGAATAATTATCTTAGCAATGAGTAGTCATCAGGTGTCTCCTAGAGTTCCCCTGAGCACTTCACTGGGGACTCCCAACTAAATGGGTGTTTTTCCTACTGAAGTGTTTGGGGGAACTCCTGAATTCATTTGATATTTCAATTACTGGAAGATTCCTGCGGAATATTATAATATATTGGTTATTAATTTTATTTTATCGGTTTTTCTTTTAGAGTTGATGCTTTGATCTCTTGTTGTACTAGCGTTAGGATCAACATATCGCTATTGAATGAATGCAATTTGTTTCTGCTCTCTAATTTTGAATGAAATTTTTTTTATAATTAGTAATATGTCGACGAAAATGTCTTGTATCACTCAAACTTACACATGTTTAACATGAATTACAATGTTTGCACATTGTTAGACCATTTTTTTTCCTTCTATCATTCATGTTGTTTGATCAAAGTAATCTTATACCATAGACTTTTGTTTTTTTTTCTTTTTTCGTTCTTGTTGAATATATGACTCTCTTGCTTTCACTTTTTAGTATTTCACCAATTCTATATTGATCATAAATAATATTATCAGCACCAATATGATAATATTCAAATAAATTAAAATCATGAGATTCTAAATCCATTTATAAAGTATTTTTTATAAATTAAATTATAACAAAAATATATAATTGATTGACAAAATTGAGATGAAAACAAAATTTTAAATACAAAAAATTATTATTTACGAATTCAAATAATTTTAAAATAAGATTTGACAAGAGGTTAAGAATAATGAAAGATTGAGAGAGACTCAGAATGTGAGTGTGAGTGAGTGCATATGAAATTTGAAAAAGGGGAGGGGTTTACATAAGATGTTGAAAATGAAGAGAAAAAAAATTTAACCACGCGGCTACATGCAAGCAGCCATTGCCTTCTGGCAGAGGCCATAAATTAAAAAAATTAAAATTTTATTTTAAATTCATGCATAGTGTGCGATCCGGGCGATGCCAGCTCATGGGCCTGATGCCTAGCCCTAGCATGGCCTGCTACAATGGCGGGAAGTGCCCTTCAGAGCCAGGCCATTTTGGCATGCTTCGGTGGCCCAACCCATTTGCTATGCCTACTTCTAATTGTCAATTTTAGTTAATTTTAAATATACTCCCTTAATCTTCAAATTTATAATTTCTGTTTCTAGCTTATTTGGTTACTGCAATCCTAGGATTAAGAAATAAAGCCACCAAGACATACTTGACAATTCTGCTGGCTCTCTTCCAACCACAAAACAGCCGCTCGCAGGTATTTTACCATCACCGCCACTACTGACATCGCACATAAACACTTGGAACTTTGGTTATACAAGCACCTATGCAAAACCATTCCCAGTGACCCTGTGGCTGTTAATGATACTGAATATCCTTCTAATTATCTTATCACAACATGCTTGATCGAATATTTTGCAGAGATGTTAGGGCATTTGAAAGTTCTTCATTTACAGTAAATGGTTTTTTAAAGATTTCAGGAAGCTGAGATGCTTTTTGAGTTTGCATTCAGACACTGCCAAGATAGATTACCTTACCATTCTAGTCGATAAAAAATTGACACTGCAAGTGCAATCTCAGCATAATCTTGACTTGAACACAATCTGGGTATAAATCTGCAAAGTGCTGCTGCTCAAAACGAAGATCAGTGGAATGCTCGGAACCTCAAGAAAAAGGATCCTCAATCCCAAGAAACTCGGGAGGGTTTCTTAATTTAGGCATTAGTTTAAAGAAAAGCGAAGGTGAAGGAGGATGAATTACTAGTATTATCAATTGAAAATATGATTGATTTGGAAGAGATTATACATGATCATATGCTTTATTTTAAGGGAAATTATATTAAATGCCTTAAATTAAGGGGTCTAAGCAAAATTACCCAAAACAATTAGGATTAAGCAAAAATACCATTTTTTGTAAAATGACGAAACTACCCCTATAGATAAACCAAGAATTTTACATATTTTGCCCGTTATTTTCCCACGGTTCCACTGTACAAATTCAAAGAATTTTGCTTTTTCCATGACCATCCCATGGGCATTCCACAAGCGAAGAGATTTCTGTTGATTTTTGTGTTTTCTGGCAACTGAGAATGACAAAGAAGGTTAGTATATCTTTTCTACTCATGTTTTTCAGCAACCTCGAGAAAAGGCATCCTCAATCGCAAGAAAATTGGGAGGGTTTCTTAATTTAGGAGCTAGTTTAAAGAAAAGCGAAGGTGAAGGAGGATGAATTACTAGTGTTATCAATTGAAAATACGGTTGATTTGGAGGAGATTATACATGATCATATGCTTTATTTTAAGGGAAATTATATTAAATGCCTTAAATTAAGGGGTCTAAGCGAAATTACCCAAAACAATTAGGATTAAGCAAAAATGCCCCTTTTTTGTGAAATAACGAAACTGCCCCTATATATAAACCAAGAATTTTACATATTTTGCCCGTTATTTTCCCACGGTTCCACTGTGCAAATTCAAAGAATTTTGTTTTTCCCACAACCATCCCATGGGTGTTCCACAAGTGAAGAGATTTTCATTGATTTTCGTGTTTTACAACAACCAAAAATGACAGAGAGGGTTAATACATCTTTCCTACTCTTGTTTGAATCAATTTACTGTTAAGATTATTGAGATTTGAGGAGGATCTTGAGGTTTGAAATTTTAGGATTTCGATTTTGAACAATACATAAAATGTTTTGATTCTTTGTTGTTTTCGTTGAATTTCTTGAAAGCTTTTGTGTTATAGGATATGTAGATTTGATTAGTGTTGAAATTGGAGGCAGAAAGGATGATTTTTCAATCGAAAGAATCACCGATGCTCGGTTTGTGGGGACAATGGATCCCACAAACCGAATGAATTCTCCCACGGGGCAGGAGAGATCGACCATGGGTTGGGGAGAAAGTTAGCTTTTTCAAAATTCTAGGGACCAGGGAAATAAAGGGTAGTCCATTGGGGGTCTTATTAATAATTTACATGAAACCGTGGGTTGAGGGGAAATTGACTTTTTTTAAACTGCAGCGGTTCTAAGAGATTAGAAAATTGCTAAGGGGGCAAGGGAAAAATATTATACCTCTTCACAAGAGAATTTTTTAGGGGGTAAATTAACATTTTCCACATCTAGGGTTTTTCGACTTGTAGTTTTCGAATTTCATAATCATTCTTCTTGTTTTAGGGTTTTTCGATATATAATTTTCGAATTTGACATTTAGTTTTTCATTTTTATGCCTTTTTAGGCACATTTTAAGATGTAATAACGAAATTTATGATCGATATTTCGTCATTTTAAGATATATCGATTCGTATTTTTAAATTTTTAAACAATTTTTTGATTGTTCACATTTTAGGGTATTTCAACGTATAGAATTCGAATTTTAGTTCTGTTTTTTTTAATTTCATCATTTTTGGATATTTGGACTTGTATTTTCAGATTTTTGAATAATTTTTCGATTGTTCATATTTTAGGGTATTTCAACGTATAGAATTTGAATTTCAGTTCCGTTTTTTTGAATTACGTCATTTTAGGATATTTTGACTCTTATTTTCAAACGATTTTTTAATTGTTCACATTCTAAGGTATTTCAGCGTATAAAATTCGAATTTCAAATCCCTTTTTTTGAATTACGTCATTTTAGGATATTTTGACTTTTATTTTCAAACGATTTTTTGATTGTTCACATTCTAAGGTATTTCAACATATAAAATTTGAATTTCAGTTCCGTTTTTTTGAATTACGTCATTTTAGGATATTTTGACTCGTATTTTCGAACGATTTTTTTATTTGTTCACATTCTAAGGTATTTCAATGTATAAAATTCGAATTTCAGTTCCATTTTTTCGAATTTTATCATTTTAGGATATTTCGACTCGTATTTTCAGATTTTCGAATGATTTTTTGATTGTTCATATTCTAGGATATTTGAACGTATAGAATTTGAATTTCAGTTTCGTTTTTTTGAATTACATCATTTTAGGATATTTCGACTCGTATTTTCATATTTTCAAATGATTTTTTGATTGTTCATATTCTAGGGTATTTCAACGTATAGAACTCGAATTTCAATTCCTTTTTTCGAATTTTGTCACTCTAGGATATTTTATCATATAGGATTCGAATTTTAGTTTCGTTTTTCACATTGTTTTCATTTCTAAGAAGTATCGATCCGTATTTTTTAGATTTTTAAATCATTTTTTGATTTAAAAATTTCTAGGATTTTTCATCGTGTAGATTTCAAATTTCATTTCTCTTTTGATTGTTTTTCTATTTTTTATCTTTCTATGTTTTTTTATTTTTCATTTCCACATTTGTTTTTTATGAAATTCTAACCAATTTTTTAAATTTTTTGCAGGATACTTCTCATAAAAGGAAATGTGTCAAAGGGGAGCTACGAATCCCCGATGAGTCGGGACACTTTCGGGCGGAGGTAATATGTCGTGCATAGCTCACCGCGTTGTCCAAGATTAGGTCAACACTGACCCTAGATTAGCTTCAACTATTTAAGAGGACATGTTTTGGGCATGTCCTTTATCTACGCAATACCAAATTTTCTAGAGTATTGGTTTATGCATTTCTCCTGCGATAGCTACATCGGCCCTCCGTCAAAGATGAGTTATGGCTTAGGGTTAATGGGGTTGATGTGAGATTCAGTCCGTTTGATTTTTTTTTTTTATGGCAGGACTATCATTTAGCCAACTCACAGCTCTTTTATCGTATATTCTCCACTTATCCGTATATAGGATCAGAGATACATATTTTTAGGGCTGTCTAAAAGTGTAGTACCACGACAGATAGCTTGTTTTTTTGGCTAGGTCATGGGGGGATGACGATATTGACGCCATCAAGATGACCTTACTGTATTGCCTTCATATGGTGTTGTTAGGGAATGATCAATGAAAGAAAATATTTGTCGAATACTTACAGTTGGTTGATCATCTGGATGGATTTAATTCCTATCCCTGAGGTGTGGTCGTGTGGCAGATGATGTACGAGTCAATGTCATAGGCAAATGGCAGAGTCTGCTCTAGACGGATGCTTGAAATGCGTAAATATGACCTCTACAGATTTCCTTTTGCATTTTAGGTAAGTTTAAATTTATTGATTATATGTATTAATTGACAAAAATACGACTTCATTTATTTTAATCATTAATAGTTATATTTCAGTATTAGATATATGAGATACTAGACACCCTACATGATTGGGTAGATATGATTGATATTCATGCTTCTCCATGGATGTTTAGGTGGCATACGCAGGATGTTCCTACTTGGAGTCATATGGGTATTATTTTCACCGGTGATTAGGTATGTAATCGTTAATCATTGAGTCAATTGATTCATTAAATATTGTAATTATGTTGAGTTATATATCTTCATGAATAAGATGATGTCACATTCCCACTTCATCCGTCATCGATTGAGGTGGCTCTACCATGGTATACAGACATCTGTGAGTACACCAGTATGTTGGATCTATATTCCTCCTCATCGTCTTTGATGAGTCCCCTAACAGGAGATGGGGGATTTCTAATCATGCCACCTTTAGATATACCCACCGGTACACCTGGGACACTTGAGGAGCCTACTCAACCCCTTATTATAGAGCAATATTCATGTCCCTCTATAGTTCAGAGCCCAACAGTCGTGATTGCAAACTTTCCTAGGGTTGAGGACCGTGTTACCTATCTTGTCACAGATCACATCATAGTCTCAAAATCTGCTTTTGTATATGATTTCGCGGTTTTCCAATATACACCCATAACCTGCAAGGTAATAAATAATATGAGAACTTTTTTATCAAAATTTATAAAAATGTTAAATAGAATAAAACTTTAATACATGTTTAAACACGTTACCTTTGAGTCTCGTTTGTTCTTTGCTCGTATGTTACACAAAAGGTGATGATAACAACATACATGGTGAACATCTGATAAGACTTCAGCCATTATAAAATATATAGCATAATGTCGATCCAAGATTATCGCCAAATCAGAGATGTCATAGATGCATTCTTTAATCTTCCTGAGAAACCAACGCCATGTGTCGTGATTTTTTTTTTTACCAACACCGAAACCAATGGGATATATCTAGTTATTACCGTCAAGACCCAACACAAGGAATAAATGACCTAGATATTGACTTTTAAGGAAAACAACGTTAATGCAAATAACAGGTCCAAGATATTCTCTAAATGCACGAACAGAATATCCTAATGCCATGAAAAAAAAAACTTAAATCAATGGTCATCGTCCATTTTAGTAGAGGTAATGGTTCCTGGATTAGTACGTTGTAAATTATAGCAATAATCTGGTAAGAGCATAAATGATTCTTTCGGTGAGCCCTTCAGCGAATTTAAAGCCCAATTTCTTGTCCGTTAAGCCTGTGAATATGAAATGTCAATTTTATACCGGTCGGTAATGTTCACAATTATTTTTTTCGATCGATACATTCGATCAATCAACACAAACTTTGACCTTATTAATTGACCTAAAGCTCGGGTCCCAACTTGTCAATGATATATCATTCTTTGATCAACTGAACATGTGTGGGTTGGATTCATTTGATTGATTTGAAACACTTCACCAATTTTGGATTTGGTTGCAGATATATACCACTGGCAGTTTTTAGCCTCGCACTTAATATTTTATCACCCTCTATCAAACTTTTTGACCCTGAATTGAAATCCTTTCAATAGGGAAATTGTTTCACAACATCTTTCAATTGTTGTTTATTATAAAAAATATCACCAAGATTGACAACATTCTCCTCTTAGATCGATCTTGTACCACCTGATGATGTTGATGGCTGTGGAGAAAAATCAGAAAACCACTTAAACGGATCAGTGGGAACATTATCAAAAAATAGCCCAGAATAATTTCCACCACCCAAAATAGAATTTTGAAGCTGTAAACTATTCATACCCTCGGTAATAGGGGGCTTATGCTGGGGATTTGTCTCTTCAAAAGGAATATCAGTCATGTCATTTCCATTAAAGTCACCATAGTTGGGAACTTTATTTTTCTCTCCATGAGTCTATAAGTTTGCAATATACAATGTGTCATTACTGAAATCAATCAAGTTTTCCAAATCATATTCTTTTTTCACTCTACTAATTTCTTCTTCTTCTACTCTTTCTTCTTCTTATCCTTCAATTGGGGTATATGTAACAAAAAAAGGAATACATTTCTGTAAGTATTGAGACATATTAATAAGACCTTGAACATCTTTATCATTTTGGATTTGTACGGGATAGTCGAACTCAATTTTTCTTAGCTTCATTGATAGTTTAAAGTAGTTTTTCATTGAATCAAGGGCATAAGACTCCTTCAAAAGAGGAATAAATCCCTCAAATATTGTACTAGAGAGAATTTTAATCAATAGTTTAGATCCTCAAATATATTTCATTATGTTGTCATCACCTTGAATTCATTCTCTTTGGTAACGAACCGATACATAACTAGTCATTTTAATTATCACTTTTACAATGACAAATTTTGGAAAAAATTAATCATTTATAATAAAAAGTCCACTATAACCATTTAAAACAGTTTTACACTGATTAATATCAAAATACCCCTCTTATTTTTCTAATATTTTATTTAATTACCTATAATTATCTAATATTTTATTTAACACCCTTGTATGTTATCTTATATTAAAATGCATCTATCTATTTTTAACATTTATTTAGAACATTCTTATAATGTTTCATATCAAAATACCCCCATATCTTTTAAATATTTCATTTATCCCCATAATTATCTAACATTTAATTTTACACCATTGTATGTTGTTTTGCATAAAAATGCATTTATCTGTTGTTGATATATTATTTAAAACCATTGTACAATGTTTAATATCAAATCCCCCCCCCCCCCCATATTTTTCTAACATTTTATTTTTCCCTATAATTATCTAACATTTCATATAACACCTTTGTATGTTATATTGTATCAAAATGTATCTATCTACTCTTGATACGTTATTTAAATCCTTCATATATTGTGTAATATCAATATAGCCCATATTTTTGTAATATTTCATTTAACCCTCCATAATTATCTAATCATTCATTTAACACCCTTGTATGTTGTCTTGTATCAAAATACATCTATCTACTCTTGATACGTTATTTAAATCCTTCATATGTTGTGTAATATCAATATAGCCCATATTTTTGTAACATTTTTTTAGCCCCCCATAATTATCTAATCATTCATTTAACACCCTTGTATGTTGTCTTGTATCAAAATGTATGTATCTATTCTTAAATGTTATTTAAATCCTTCATATATTATGTAATATCAAAATACCCTCATATTTTTCTAACATATTTTTTACCCCATATAATTATCTAATATTTGATTTAACACCCTTGTATGTTGTATTATATCAAAATGTATCTATCTATTCTTAACAATTCATTTAAAATGTTCTTACAATATTTAATATCAAAATGCCCTTCATATTTTTTAATATTTTATTTAACCCTCCATAATTATCAACACTTCATTTAACACCCTTGTATGTTGTCTTATATCAAAATATACCTATTTATTCTTAATCTGTTATTTAAATCTTTTATATATTTTGTAATATCAAAATACCCCCATATTTTTCTACTATTTCATTTAACCCCTAAATTATTATCTAATATTAAAATACCCTCTTTACATGACATACAAACTAAATTTAACAAATAACATTAAGTTGTGAGTTAAGATTCATATAAATATTTTTTTTCACGATTTGACTTTTTTTGACTCAAATTCAAAAATACGAACTTCTTTCTTTCAAACGAACCCGTAGTAATTGATATTAAGTGAAAATGAGAGTGAGAGTGAGTGTTTGAGTGGTATGAGAAGTATATATAATAAGAGTGAGAGTATGAGGATTTATATAGATGTGATAAGGGTAATTTTGGTATTAAAAAAGTTTAAGGTGTTTTTACTTAGAAATAGGAAAAATGGGTATTTTTACTTAAGAATAGGTAAAATGAGTATTTTTGCTTAATAAAAGGTAAAATAAACATTTAATATAATTTCTCTTATTTTAATCTGTGTTTTTTTCCATTGACTTCCTTGATTAATATGATTAAATAAAAACTTATATATAACAACTAAAGATAAGAAAGACACAGAGATTAAAGACATGTATGTAATTAATAATGATAATGTGGCTCGTGAATGAGAGAAGAAAGAAACTAAGAAGAAAAACAAAATAAGAGATTAATAAGTTGATAACCCCTCTCTAACATAGCCTGTCATTTGAAAATTTAAGATGAGGAGAAGATCAAAAAGAATAATACGACTCATGCTGTCGACAGTTCCTCCAAACACTTCAGATGGATAGCTAAATTAAGCAACAATAAATGAGGATGGAGGGTCATAAAAGGGCCCCAAGAATGGTCGAAAGGAACTCTAGGCGACAGCTGACTTTTCATTTTATCATTTCTCTTCCTGTGGCCCCCGCTCATGTATCTTATTCATTTCCCAAAAATGAACCTGGTCACGATTGTAGGCACAATGAAGGGTAAAGATTTCCAGGGTGTGCACGGTTTGGCTTAAAATAATACAATTTTGGAGTTTTTTGAATTAAACTAAAAAAACTAACTTGGAAAATTTTTAAATAAAGTCAAACAATTTTAAGTTGTAAAATAAATTAAACCAAATAAAAAAGATGAAGATTAAACTTATTAAAATTATTCACTTTTAAATATATATTATTTGATAAAATTAATTGAATTATAAATTTTAAAAACAAAATGTAAACATATAGATTAAATATATATGAAATATATGTATAATGTATATATAAAAAAAATTGATAAAATAAATATAAAATAACAAATTATACACTTAAGTGATCATTAAAAAATTTTGTAAAATATAGTTATATATATGCGTTTTAAGGAAATATAGTTTATGATTTGATACAATTTTAAAATCGTTTAAATTATAACTCAAATAGAAAGTATTTTAAAAATTAGTCCATACAAACCCATTCATTTTACAAATTAAATTAAAACATAATTTTTAAATGATTCGACATAAGTTTACAATGTAAACCAAATTATGTATTCCCTAAGTAATGAACGATTTTACAAAGATTGACCTCCCGACTTCTGACATCGGATGTATCTTTTCCATCATGCTTATTTAATAAAATAACATATTAATCTCACTATTCAAATGCATCAATTTTAAAATTTTAAACCGAAAAGATAATCAAGTCGTTAATAATATGCCTCTAATTGAAAAGAGTACGCTTAAAGTTTTAGAATTGATACAGAGGGTGTTTCATCCTAGTCGAACTACCGTTTTAGGCGTCTTATACTGTAAAATGATTGTTGGAAAAATTTTATTGTTCTTATTTTCAGAAGCTTGCAAGTTGTTCTGAGAAAGAATGGGATCATTCCATCAGTCGGGACTGAAATTTTTTTTTCAAAAAATAAATACATACATTAAAAACACTCTAAAAGGGGGCACAAATACAATCTAAACTCATCCCACAGCATAACCAACCAAAAAAATACCAAGTACAATTCAATACGAGCCCAAAGGCCAAAACACACAATTAAAAACCAAAATCAAACCACCAAAACAACAGATAAGGTACTGGAGACAACAATCTAAAATTAATATAACCATGAACCCAGCTCAACCAGCCTTGACAGGGCACCGAAGACAGCAAATATTGCCCAGCCATCAGTATGAAGCATCTAACCGCACACGGCTGAAACAGAAGGCAGCAACCGACGCACGTGGAGCAAATTCACAGAAACGGACCATTGTGCAGCCATTCATTAAGAATTAACTTACTGGGACCACTACCAAGAACCACCCACGCAGAAACACAGCAGAACAGCTCCTGGAGAGACAAGAAATGACGCAGCTCACTCAGAGAGAACAACACGCAGAGAAAAGCAGAAGCGCTAGGGAGCAATCATCCAATAGTTGTGCCAAGGGGAAGCCAACATGGGAGAGAAGAATTTGAGAGAACAGCAACCATCAAATCTGAGAAAACCACCTGCAGAAACCAGCAGCAAATAACACAATATCGGCAGCAGCTAGGCAATAGCGGGCCGACACATCCAATGAACCCCAAAGCAGGAGAAAAACATCAGGTAGAGGGAAGCAAGAATCAGCGACTCCGGAGGAGGAGAAAAGCAAACGAACAGGAAAGGAATTCAACACCGAAGCAGCTGTAGAGAGCCGACTCGAGCCAAAGCAGACCAGCAGCATAAGGCTGACTCCACAGGACCCAAGAACTCAAGGGAAGAAGCAAGGCCAACGCAGAGAAGCAACCACAGAGAGCAAGAATACTCCCGGGAATGGAAGTGGAAAAAGACCGAAAAACTCAAACATCAGAAGTCGGAAAAAGGTAGAAAACGGAGATTGCAGGGATGAAGTAGCCACAGTATAGCCCAACAGCAGAAGAAGAGAGGCCACGGTGAGGGAAAATCTTTCAATAAGACCAAAGCAACCTGCACCAAAACATCCAAGCTGGAACCGACCAAAGGAAGAAGATGAACCTGCAACAAAATACACAGTTAGCAAAAAATGTGAGTTTGACGTGGGGTCTTTCGATTGGCAGTTTCTGGGGGCGGTTTCGGCAACGCAGTGAAAGAAAAAGAAGAGAAAAGGAGGCCCTGTGATCACTTTGTTGCAGCAGACTTGTCAAGAGGTAAGTAGGAACTCTCTTCTCCCCTTCTAAGCTGTCGATAATGGTGGACTGAGGATCTCCCCTGTGCCTGATTATGTGTATATAGGATTATAATATTGATGATCAACAAGATATGGAATAGTTGTTGCAAATTTGTGATTAGCATGTTTGATTAGAGACACTGATGCATGTTTGGCTAAGGATAAAAACATGCCTAAGTTTATTAGTTTGAATGAATGCTAATTGATAATAAATGAGGAGATTGGAATAATTTCTTATATGTGATTTAGCCGTTTTAGGTCTTGGTGTTTGGTATCTTATTTACATGAAATTGTAGACAATCATTGCTTAGATAATCGATTATGCTGTGAATCGCTTATTGTATGTTTCCGGATTTGGCTTTGCATTAACTATCAATTAGGAGAGGTTGTGATGAGAATTGACAAGCGTTGAATTCGTAAATGTTAGTACAACTAGTGATGGGTAGAATAGTAATCTCAAGCAAAAAGTATGTTCACTTTATATGCACATGTGTTTGAATATATATGCGTTGTAACTAAACAAAAGTGTTCAGTTAATAAAAAAAAAAAAAAGGCAGAAAAAGAATCTCTCTTTTCGTATTTCCTCTGTTGTTCTTCAGAAAACTTTCCCAAACCCCAACCTAGCTAAGTGTCAATCTTGACTCAATCCACCGTTCATGGTATCAGCGCCATTTGACACATGTCAATGATGGCAAATAATCAAGTTCCAATCTTTGATTCTTCATCTGTCCCTGGACAAGGTGTTGATTCATCAACTACTTTCACAAACCCTAATCTTCAGAAAAGTTCCTCCACTCCCTCGATATCTTCATCAAGCTTGCAAGTCATCTCACCGAAGCTTACAAGGTCGAACTACTTATTCTGGAAGTCTCAAGTTCTCTCTACAGCTGCAGTGCACGATCTTGAAGACCATCTTATCGGAGTTTTGCCGCAACCGGCCCCTTTTGTTCATGAAAGGTCTGAAGATCCAAGCTCATCTACTACAGTGGTAAAGATTGCGAATCCTGAGTATGTTCTTTGGAAAAAGATTGATAAAATGCTTATTTGCTGGCTTCTTGCATCGATCGCCGAAGAAATTTTTCCTGTAATTTCAAAATGCCATTCATCCTCAGAAATTTGGAATTTGTTAGAAAAAGAATTCATCAGTTCATCTAAGACACGTATGATGTATGTTAGGAATTTATTAATGACTACTAAGAAAGAAAATCTTAATATTGAAAGTTATGCTTTGAAGATGAAGGGATATGCAGAAACCTTGGAGTTGGGGGGACACTATATTAGTGATAGAGAGCTTATTAATTATATCTTAGATGGCTTAGGACCTGAATATGATGTTGTGGTGGCAAGTCTAACCACTAGGATAAAGTCCAGTGCTGAATCACTTGATCTACAAGATGCTCTGTATATCCTACAAAAGCATCAGATGAGACTAGATAAAGCCAATTTAGTTCTGAGTTCTGCAATTTCATTAGACTTTCATAATGGGTCTGTCAACACTGCTAGTTTAGTTAAACCTCAAAATGTGGGTGTCAGTGCTTACCCTCATAGACAACATAGTCAGTTTACTATTGATCCAACTCATGAGCAATATTATAGTGAGCCTACATTCTTAGTACCACAGAGCCAACCTAGACCAGCACCTCAACCCAAGTCTTAGAATCCTGTAAACTACTCCTATCAATTTGGCTATCATGGTGATTATCCACAAGTCTCAACTATAGGGAGAGGCAGAGGGAGATTTTCTGGTAAAGGCCGAGTAGTTTGCCAAGTTTGCAATAAAGTTGGGCATAGTGTTGTGCAGTGTTACTACAGGTATAACACTACCTATAACAATCCATCTATTATACCCCAATTTTATATTGGTGCATCTGGCTATTTTCCAGCAGCCACGGAGTTTAAACAAGCTTCCAATCCTCTTCCAACTTAACCTACACCTACAAATTCTCACTTTCCAAGACATTATTATCCTAACACACCTATATCACCCTCTTTACCACAACAAAACATCTTACCATTACTGCCTCATCCATCACAACCTAGCCAATGTTATGCAAATACCTTATCTACAAATCAATCTCACCTACCTAACAATAGTCCCCAAGCCTACATACTCAGCACACTGCACAGCTTACATAACCAACTTTAATAGCCACCCATCCAACTGTTCAAGGCTATGCTTGGTACATGGATTCAGGTGCCATTGATCATGTTACACCTGACCTTTCTCAGCTGAGTGTTGCAACCAACTACAAGGGAAATGATCAGCTTCAGGTTGGCAATGGTGAGTCTCTGAACATAACTCATATTGGTCATGTTCTAGTTCCTAGTAATTTTCATTCTAAAGCCATTCATCTAAAAAATGTCCTGTGTGTGCCTCATATAACCAGAAATTTACTAAGTATCTCTAAAATTACCAAAGATAATCATGTTGTTGTTGAATTTTATGCTGACAATTGTGTTATTAAGAACAAGCGCACTCAAGCAATTCTATTGCAAGGACACCTTAGAGATGGCCTATATCAACTCCACATTCCCAGCTACACAACTTCCCAATTCAGTCCTAGAGTCAAGCCAATGCCTTCTGCTCAAATCTGCTCAACTTCTTCTTGTGATCCCAACCAAAAACTTGATCCTTTTCAGTCTCAAGAAATTAGTCTTATATCCAACTGTGATGATACTAAGAACAGTTCTGTTACTTCAATGTTAAATGTTTTTCCTCTCTCTGACAGTCTACATTTAGGAAATAAAGATAGTGCAATTAAGTCTTTTGTAGTTTCTAAAACAGATATAGATTTGTGGCATTCTAGGTTGGGTCATCCAAACAATAAAGTTCTTGTACAAGTGTTAAAATCTATGAATAACAGTTTTAATTCTCATGATGTTGTTTTATTTTGTCATGCATGCCAACTTGGAAAACTAAGTCAATCTTCTTTTCCTAAGTCCAATTCAAAAACAAATAAACCTTTAGAACTGATTCATTATGACCTGTGGGGTCCTTCCCCTATATCCACATCTGAAGGTTTTAAGTACTATGTGCATTTTATTGATGATTTTAGTAGATTCACATGGATATTCCCTCTCAAAGCTAAATCTGAAACAAAATCTGTTTTTCAATTCTTTTGCAAGTTTGTTGAAAGACAATTTGATACAAAAATTAAATGTTTGCAATCAGATTGGGGGGAAGAATACAAAAGCTTAGTTCCATTACTTAACAGCTTAGGCATTGCATTTAGACACCGATGTCCATATGTTCATCAACAAAATGGCAAGTCTGAGAGGAAACATAGACACATTGTAGAAACAGGTCTAACTTTGCTAGCACAGGTAAACCTTCCTCTGAAATTCTGGTGGCATGCCTTTCAGACTGCTGTTTATCTTATCAATAGGCTACCCTCGTCAGTTTTGAACTTTGACTCTCCTTTTTACAAATTATTTGGAAAGCAACCTAACTATTCTAAATTGAAAGTCTTTGGCTGTGCAGTTTACCCTTATCTCAAATCATATAATTCTCACAAATTTTCTCACCACTCAAATAAGTGTGTCTTTCTTGGCTACAGCTTACTTCACAAAAGATATAAATGTCTTGATTCAAATGGTAGGTTGTACATTGTTCCAGCTTTGAAGTTTCTTGAAACTGACTTTCCTTTCCTAAGTGATCCAAATTTTGTAAAGAAATCTACTACTCAGCCTTTAAACATTTTAGAGTTAGATACAAGAAGCTGGCAACTTCCTGAACCAAAATCTAAACCTACTGCCAACACAAAATCCTGCACTACAAAATTGCATTCAGTGTCTAGTCCCGACATATCTCATATACAACATGATTCTTCAATTGCACATGATACTTTTGCTACATATGTGTCTGAACCAATTACTTATATTTCAAACTCTTTACAAAACATTGAACCATCTGAACCTTCCTCTTCTAGTCACAATAATTCTACCCTAAACACCTTTTCTGATTTACATTTGAACCAACAAACTGAAACCACAATAACATCACCTTCCTTGGCTAATCAACATCATATGTTGACAAGAACCAAAACAGGCACACTTAGACCTCCAAACTATGCCATCATAAATTCATTCAAGCCAACAATTTTGTCTTCTACTAGAACATCCAGTCTTGAGTCTTATGTTCACACAGAACCTACCAATGCTTTTGACGCATTATCAAATCCTGAATGGAAAGCTGCCATGAGAGCTGAATATGATGCTTTAATGGCCAATAACACATGGACTTTGGTTCCCCATACAGTTGATATGCATCTAGTGGGTTGTAAGTGGGTGTTTAGGATTAAATATAATCCAGATGGTAGTGTTCAGAGGTACAAAGCTAGACTTATTGCTAAGGGCTTTCAACAAACTGCTAGTGTTGATTACTTTGAGACATTTAGCCCTGTTGTTAAGCCTGCCACCATCAGAATAATTTTATGCTTAGCTGTGCATTATGGTTGGGATATTCAACAGATAGACATAAATAATGCATTTTTAAATGGTGACTTAAAGGAGCAAATGCATATGCATCAACCTGAGGGTTTTACAATTGATTGCAAAGGCAAGAGATTGGTGTGTAAATTGAATAAGGCTTTATATGGATT
This sequence comes from Mangifera indica, assembly GCF_011075055.1. Lineage (NCBI taxonomy): Eukaryota > Viridiplantae > Streptophyta > Magnoliopsida > Sapindales > Anacardiaceae > Mangifera > Mangifera indica. The sequence goes on along the minus strand of NW_025401150.1, from coordinate 123,194 downwards.
AAAACAAGCTCCCAGAGCCTGGTTTGATAAGTTGAAAGTTGCTTTGGTTGATTGGGGTTTCACAAGTGCAGTAATGGACACAAGTTTATTCTTATACAACAAACAAGGCAAGGTGATTTATGTGTTAGTATATGTTAATGATATACTACTAACTGGAAATGATAGTGATTTGGTAAAGTGCTTAGTTCAACACTTAAATGAAAAGTTTGCTCTCAAAGTATTGGGTTCATTGCATTACTTTTTGGGATTTGAAGTTATAAGGTTTGCCACTGGTCTGCATTTAAATCAGACCAAATTTGCTCAAGATCTATTGACAAGAGCCAAAATGGCTGATGTTAAACCTTGTACAACCCCATTTGCAACTGGTTCTAGACTGACTTTAGATGACAGCCCTACCTTTGATGATCCCTCTTTATATAGAAGTATAGTAGGTGCCTTGCAATATCTGACTTTGTCTAGACCTGACATTGTTTTTTTAGTTAACAAACTTAGTCAGTTCTTGCAAAAACCCACACTTACTCACTAGCAGGCCTGTAAAAGGGTACTTAGGTACATAAAAGAGACCATGAGTTTTAGTTTGCAATTCATTTCAAGAAGCATGCTACAGTTGAATTGTTTTTCTGATGTTGACTGGGCAAGTAGTCTCCATGATAAGAGATCAACCACTGGATATTGTCTCTTCCTTGGTCCAAATCTTATTTAATGAAGTTCTAAAAAGCAGAATGTCGTGGCACTATCTTCCACTGAGGCTGAGTATAGGGCTCTCTCTCAAACAGCCACTGAGATAACATGGGTAAAAAGTCTATTCACTGAGCTGGGCTTACAATTCTCTGTACCTCCTATTGTGTGGTGTGACAACTAAAGTGCAAGTTCATTAGCCTCTAATCCTATTTATCATTCTCGAACAAAACACATTGAGATTGATGCCCACTTTATCAGGGATCAGGTCACAGGAAAACAACTTGTCATCCAGTATGTTCTAACTGAATTCCAGAAGGCAGATGTCTTAACAAAACCTCTAGCAGCTGGACAGTTTACAACTTTAAGGGATGCTCTAAATTTGTGTAGTTTGGAGCACTTTATATCATTGTCCAACAAGACTCTGTCCTCAAATATCACTGTGAGTAATAATAGTATTCTGGGAATACCAAAAGTTGAAGGAAAATAAAGATGTTCAAATATTGATATGGTGAATAACCATCTGTTGGTATGGTTAGATATGTTGCTAAAAGTGTGAGTTGAAGCTGTGGCAGAATTGAAAGATTGCTCAGTTTAAGGGGCGATGTTAGTACAACTAGTGATGGGTAGAATAGTAATCTCAAGCAAAAAGTATGTTCACTTTATATGCACATGTGTTTCTATTGTACTGGTGAATATATATGCGTTGTAACTAAACAAAAGTGTTCAGTTAATAAAAAAAAAAAAGCCAGAAAAAGAATCTCTCTTTTCATATTTCCTCTGTTGTTCTTCAGAAAACTTTCCCAAACCCCAACCTAGCTAAGTGTCAATCTTGACTCAATCCACCGTTCAGTAAAAGCTGAATTAGGGTGTGAAATCAGCTACTCGTCCATTTTTTAGATACGACACACGATCATGTGGTATGGAATATGTACTCGTGTACGTAATACCCAATATTCAAGTTAAGTTTTTCGATGTTCCAACGAATGTTAGGAATCATTAACTGTTGACTAGTTAACTTAGGCATGTAGGCTTACTTGTGTACGACTTTTACACAGCCGTGTGTGGGGTGAGATAACTAAAATACCCCTAAGAAGTAGTATGGTTAAGATAAGTTTGAAAATGGAAAGTGCATTAAATATCAAAAGGGCATATACCTGTGTTAGCAAGATGCAACCCTATGTATATAAGAAAATGTTACAAGAGGAGAAGCCACAAGGAAGAAGGTCATGTATGAGATGTAACCTAGACATCTCCTAGAGTTTAAAATGGGTACAAGATTAGATATAAGACCCAACATCGTCCTAATGGGAGTTCAAGGTTCGACTTTGGATGGTAGAGATAGCATGGGTTGAGATAAGGGGATTTCGGGGATTATGAAAAAGTTAACAATTGAGTCTCAAACTTACTGAGTTTTTTTTTTTTTCACTCACTCTCTTATTTTCATCTGTGCAGATGTAGCTGATCATGACGGTTGTGAGACGAGTGGTGGTCCGCAAGCATAAAGAAGAAGAGGGAATTTTCATTATTTTCTTGATGTTTTCACTTAATGTTCCTTTTTATTTGTTTTATGTATTTGGTTACACCTATTCATGACTTTTTAGTTTATTTTCATGTATTGACATCTTTCGCACGTTTCCAACTTATATGTTTTAAAGGGAATTTTCATAATTTTGAATGATTAATAATGATGTTTTATTTAAAGATTTTATGAGATTTATCATATGTTTCTGAAATAAATGCATGCTTAACTGGTCTAACTGGTGACATTTTTTCTGTAGGGCAGTACTTTTGGAAAGGGTGTTACAAGTTGGTATTAGAGTATGATTTTGATATCCAAAAGATGCCTTAGGGATATGTGTAGTCAAGTAAAGTGATAATGTAAATCTCTCATGTCATGCCAACCGCATTTATAGCCCATCATTGTAAGTAAAATTTTACGATGTCTACTAAGTTTATGTGGAGAGTCATAGTTATGGGTTTTTTCAAGAAAAATAAGATAGACTTGAGCTAATGTTGGAGACATGCAAACAGTAAAACTATAGGGGACCTAGAGTATGGGGTAGTTCCTCAAGTTCCCCAGGTAGGTTTAAGTGCTAATGATGTCAGAAACTTGATCAGAGAGGTGCTAATGGAGCAAAAAGGTACTCCAGTTCTTGCTAGTAAGTCGGTTCAAACATTGTCGGTATAAGAACAAGGCTTAGTAGAGGAGAAATCCACACTAACAATAGTACTAGCCAATACTCAGTTGCACCCCACTTTTTATCTACCTACTATGCATCAACCTCAGAAATTTGATAGTGCAAATGACCTGGTTGTAGTTAAGGAATGGCTAGAGTAAATAGAGAGTGTTATAGCCCTATTTGACATGACAAATCAAGAATGAGTCAAATATGCCACCTACTTCTTTAACTCTAGTACTAGAATATGGTGAAACCTGGTCCGAGAGACAAGTAAGATTTCATTGATATCTAGGTCAAAGTTCCAAAAAAAGATTTGAGGCTAAATACAGAGGTGTATATATGACATGAATAAGGTTTAGGAGTTCATAACATTGACTCAGGGCACAAATTTGGTAAAAAGAGTATTTTAATAAGTTCAACCATCTAGCAAGGTATGCCTCTAAGATAATTAACACCAAGATTGGACAGATGGAAAAGTTTGTGTATGAGCTCAATCCAACTATAACTCGAGGCGTTATAACAGCTGCACAGTTACCCCAAACTTATAGTAAAGCCTTGAGCAGATTCTTAAGAGTTTAGGTGTTTGTTAAGAGGATGTAATAACAATACCAGTACCAGTGCCAGTGCCACAACCAAGTAATAGTAGTATCCAAATTTAGAGAGGACATCCTCTAGAAAGAAAAAGGAAGAGATCATTCCAATCTAAGGATAATAAGAAGGGTTAGAAGAATAATAAGAAACAGATAAGATAAAAGATTCCAGTTTGTTAAAAATGTGGTAGGCATTACAAGGGAGAATGCTTGATTAGGCAAACAATATGTTTCAAGTGTCATTAGCCAATGCATATTGCTAGATTTTGACCTGGGTTAAGTAGCCAATGGGAGAAGCCACTGCCAGAGTGTTCACCATCACCTAGGAATTCACTGAGGCTAACCCATCAACAGTGACTAATTAGATTTCTTACCTTTTTTAGCCCTTTATATATTTTGATTGATTATGGTGCTACTTACTATTTTGTAGCCAAGAGTTTAGTTGATAGATTAGTCAACCAATTAAAGTACAAATTATGGTCAATTTTATAATTATATCAATATTGACCATTATCCAGAAATTATATTCTAAGATATAATATTGAAAAACTGGATGTTTTGGCATGGTGGAAAGACAAGGTAGAAACTTTTCCTGTACTTGCTATCATGCCCCGAGATCTACTAACACCGTCGGTGTTAACTATAGCATCAAAATCCACTTTTAGTGCTAGTGGATATATGTTGGATGATAGATGATCCAATTTACACCCAAATATGTTTAAAGCGATAAGGTGTATGAAAGATTAGGTTAAAACTGATTTCAAAATACAGAATCGTATGATAGAAGATATCTTTGAAGAATTTAGAGATTTGGATGTTGAAGATGAGTAGATAAATGATATATAATATATATATTTTATTTATGTTTTGTAATTTATACAATATGTAAATTAATTTATTTGTACTATGTTATTAATTTATAATATTTTTCATCATGTAACCACAGTATTTCTCTGCCACAAGTGAGAGATTATAAATAACATATTCGGGATACTGTCCTCAGTTTTAATAATTGAAAAATAATTTGTGTTTAAAAATTTTAATTGAATTTTTTTTAAAAAATATCGTTTAAATGGGTCGCCCCGACCCAATTAAAGTTTGACTCAGCTCAATTAAGACCCATTATTATATACGTCGGGCTTTGGACCTTTACATATCAATGAGCCGACCTGACTTGAAAGTCCATTACTGTATGGGTCTCGGGCCCGACCCAACCCATTAGCGTGATAGGCCGAGCCTGACACCATTAGGTGGATATGTCACTAGTGCTTTGAAACTATGTTTTGAAGTAAGTGTTCCAAATCCAATTATTCAAGTTAATTTTGTAATTAAATTTAAATATTATATTGTATTTTAATTATAATATTTTTCATTTATTCATCTATTTCTACATGTATGTGTATGTACATGATATCAGAGCCTTAAAATCTCTAGCAGTCATTAATCCAAAACAATTTAAACATGGCGGGAAAAGAGTCAAACTCTTAAGTTTAAACCCATACACTATGAGCTAAGAAAAAAGAACAAGACTTTATTTCGAACTCGGCAAGTTTAGATGGGTCACTCTATGTATAACAAGTGGATCAAAGTTTATATGATCACCTCATATATGACAAATGTCAGTGTGTAGCATAGTTACACTTAAAGGGGAATGTTAGAGCATAAGAGTCTCCAAGTTAAATTGGCTTAAATCATTTTAATAAAAACCGTGTTTATTAAAATCCATAGATAATAATTACTTAGATTTCTAATCATAAGATGGGACTTAATTTACAAAATTGAAAAAAATCTTGGGCAAACACAATCAAGGATTTCAATTGATACGGAATAAATCCAATGTTCCTATGTCATTAGTCTCATCTCCACCACAATCATAGTTATACCACATACATTCCATCATATGGAACATAATTATTATAATCACAAACAATAAAATTATGAATACATATGTTTTATACACAATTTGGATATACAAATAATATATCACCATATAATTAAAATATCTTAAATTAAAGATAAAATAATACCCCTAATCATATGATAACATATCTTCTGTACTTTTTCTTAAAAATAAAGTTTTAATCTACACAAAAGAAACAAAGGAATGAAGCTTAAGAACTTCAGTCACAAACCATCATCATAATATATCAATTGAAGCTTATGAACTTCGATCAAAATAATATTGTTTTTCGTTTATCAAACCCTTGAACACGTCCCTACATGAGCAATGTAGCACCATGACATAGAAATTCAGACAACAAAGATATGTACCCAAAAGAACTCTAAATTACTCATCCCAATTTATTATTTTTGCATCAATCAAAACTACATAGGAAAATTCTGAATTTCATTAAAAATAAAGCTTCGATCTACACAAAAGAAACAAAGGAATGAAGTTGGCATCATCACAAAATTGCACCAGTCTGTCAATCGAGTAATTGCTGTCTTCTTAAAATCCATTGTCATCCTTCTCCATCAGATAGTTCATGAACGCGGAGTAGTTGCTGTCTTCTTAAAATCAATTTTATCAACCTTTACCTCGCCATCAATTAGTTCATATACGTAAACCACAACACGCAAACCATCAATGTCCATGAGTACGAAGCTTGGGTTAACATCATATGTGAAACTACTATAAGCACCAGTAGCAGATCCAGGATTTATGACAACACCGCCCTCGTGTTTGTAGGCTTTGAACTGATGAGTATGGCCAGTGACAAGGATGTCTACATCCAATTGCCTCTGTAGCATTGCCAACGAATCTAAGTCACCCCAGGGAACCACCTTAAGATGATTCAATGCAAAATGAGAGATAACGGAATCAGTACCAAAGCAAATTCTGAACTTTTAATCGTAATCACTATCAAATTCAAAACATTACTTGGTGATAATGCATGTATGTACAAACAATCTTTAAGTAAATTAAAGACATAAGTTGAGCTATAGATATTGAGCTTTGACGTTGAATTGCCATAATTAAGTTGAACATGATTGCAGGAAATTAACTTGGACTGCAGAGACTAACAACCAGAAGAGTTTTGACAGTCAGTTGATTGACACTAGCTTCTGCATAAAGATATTAAAATTCCAACACAAGGCATTTTCCCTAAAGTACACAAGACACTATCACTCTTAATGTACACTCTTCACCTACAGAACCCTACCTTCATCCAATATGCCACAATACAGGTCTGGATTTTACCTTTAATGGATTTTTACTATGTAGCTTCACATCCTAAGTACAGTCCCAGTACAAACCAGCAACCAGAAGGTTCTTAATTCTCCGATCATACATGCACACAAAACACCACAATGTTTTTAGGCTTATACTAATAACACTATGGTTACACGATCACAAAAATTTTCATATTTCAACACATGCTTCACTCTACCCTAGTACAATGTCTTATTGATACCAAAAAAATCCACTAATTTATTTTCATTTGAATAGTTGAAAAATTGAAATAACCAAATTTTAGTGATTCAACTCCTTGTGGACAAACCATTCATTTTGCGACAATGTATTCAACAGCAACCTAAGCACAAAAACGAAGCCATTACCAGGAGAGACATATCTTCACATAAGAGAACACAACTGAGTGAACAAACCCTGGGAGAAACAAAAGGAAAACCAAACCTGATGACCATGACATATGCCAAGTTTGAATTGACCAATAGTGAGTGTCTTAGTTTCTGGATAACGTGAATCTTCATCATATTCACCTCGAGTGATATGCAAATCAGGACACAGACTCTTCAAATAATCATGGACTTCCTGATCATCAAGAGCATTTGTAAGAGTAGATCTAACAAGATATTTTTGAATCGATATGTTGGAGAAGGATTCATGGAGTAGTGCAACAAACATGATACAAGTTTCTAAAGTCCATGAAGATCTAGAAGGCAAGCAGCAGCAATGACATAAAAGCAGGCATCAACACTTTAACGTAGAGTCTTTCATAGATTCGAATTATCTGAGTCCATGACAAAGTTTCACATTTCACACCAAGAGTTAACATTCATAACCAAAATAATGATTTCAAGAAGCTAATTTAATGATTCATTTTGAATTCCAAAGGAACTGAACAATAACTTTTTTTTTTCCATTGAATTTTCCCACCAGCAAACAATCCAGTAGACAAAATGGTTGCACTATTTCACCATCTATAGATAACTTTCTTGATTATCCTCAGTCCAAGTGTGAAATCATTCTACAGTTTCTAGTACGATTAATTCATCAAAAAAGAATGATGCACATAGATAAAAACGTAGTAATTTGGCAGAGAATCCATATGTCAGCAAATTGTGGACCCTATTTGTTTCATTCGTAAATTGAACAAAAGCCAACCTCCAACATTTTCAATAAAATTAATATGTAAATATCTACCAAAAATAACTACACAAAGACAATAGCAACCAAAATTTTATTGAAGAAAAGCAGAAATACCTTAATGGAGAGATTGCCAGTGCAAATGATGTGCTGAATCTTGCCAGGAACAAGCATGGATTTGAACTTTGGTGGGAGATCAGATGCCCTGTGAGGAATGTGAAGGTCTCCTATTGCTAATACTAACACCATTTTCAACAGAATACGCTAAATATCTCCCCAACATTCACTCGTTATCAAAATCTGCACAAACTCACATCAAATTTAACATTTTATAAAAACCCAAAATACCCAGATCAAAATCAACTTAAATAGAATGAAATTCGCTAGTAAAGATAAGAGCTTGAATTACGATATTAAGGAGAACAGCGGTCTAAAGTGAAAAAACCAGGGTGGGTGTTGATGTAAGAATTACTGAACAGCATCACAATCACTGAATTTTCGGCTGTTCAACCTTGTTTACATAACGCTGATGTTTGGACTTCGAGATTAACTTATTCTGGGTAGGGATAAAACATAATTTCTTGCATTTTATTATTTAAAAAATAGATAAAAATATTTTATCAATTATTCAATTATGATAAAAATATGCCGAATTATATTTTTTATAATGTACATAATTTTATCTCTATAAAATATCTTATTATTTTGATATCTTGTGGAATTTGTGAGCAGGCTATTTATTATTCCTAATAAATAAATATAAGATTAACATGGACGACGGGAGGGACATGAACGGGAAATTGCCCCAGTGGACTCCAAATATTTTTCAAAAATTTTTTAGAAAAAATAGAGAAAGTAAACAGTAAAGTTATAAATTCTTAACAGTGATAAAATTTTCATTCTGGACGTGTGATGTTTATCTTAATGGGAAATTAAAGCAATTGGCCAAAACAAAGGGGGTTTAAAGAAATTATCCAAAAACTTAAGAATTAAGCAAAAACGCCTTGCTTTTCTGCAATGACCAAAATACCCTTATATATGAAGCAAGAATTTTACATATTTCTTCTCAAATTTCCCCTGGAACACTTTTAAAATTCAAATAAATTCACGAGTCTCCCACAGGTCTTTCACGGTGCAGCATTTTCTGTCAACTTTTCATGTTTTCTGACAACCAAAAATGATAAAAAAGGTTAGTATATCATCCATAATCTTGTTTGAATCAATTTTATTGTTAAAATTATTACAATTTGATAAAGATTTTGAGCGTTAAATGTTTAGGGTTTCGATTTTAAAGAATGCATAAAATGTGTTGATTCTTGGTTGTTTTGATTGAAATTTTTTAATGTATTTTGTTATAATATTTATATATTTGATTTGTATTGAAACTAGAGACTAAAATGACGATTTTTTATTGAAAAATGTGTTTATTTTATCTAAGATCCGACCCGAGAGACTCTTGGATTCCTTAGGCTAAATTAAATCTCCCCCAAGCAGGAAATGATGCCCGTGGGATGGGGGAAATTTTCATTTTTTCAAAGTATTAGGACCCAGGGAGGCCGGGGAAATCCCCAAGGGCGAGTGAAAAATTTTACATTAACCTAAGGGATGATTCGTGAAACACGAGGAGAACAAGGGGTTGGGCGAAATTGACTTTTTTTGAAACTACAGAGCCTGAAGAAGATTAGAAAATTTATACGAGGGCAAAGAAAAACTATAGGACCTATATGAGAGTAGAAAATATATAAGGGGGTAAATTGATATTTTTCACACCTAAGGTTTTTTGACGTATAGTTTTCAAATTTTATATTTATTTTTGTTGTTTTAGGGTTTTTCGATATATAATTTTTGAATTTGACATCCATTTCTTTATTTTTGTGCTTTTCTAAGCCTGTTTTATGATGTAATTCCCGAATTTTAGATCAATTTTTCGGTTTTTGTTATACTAAGCTAATTCAACATTTAGTTTTCAAATTTTATATCTATTTTTCCTGATTTAGGGTTCTTGGACGTGTTATTTTCGAATTTTATGTCTGTTTCTTTATTTTTGTGTTTTTTAGGCCCGTTTTCTTATGTAATTTTTGAATTTCAGTTTTTTTCATTTCTAAGATATTTCAACATCTAGTTTCGATATTCAGATCCGGTTTTTTAAGTTTTGGTCATTTTAGGACAATTCAACTCATATTTTTCAAAATTTTGAGTGATTTTTTTTATTTTTAACATTCTACATTATTTCAACATGTAGATTTCAAATTTCAATTCCATTTTTCGATATTTGTTATTTTTTTTATAATTATCTAACATTTCATTTTTTTTAATTTCAGAAATACAATCTTTTTTCTTCCAAACAAACACAATAATTGATACTTAGTAAAAATGAGAGTGACAGTGAGTGTTTGAATGATATGAGAAATATATATAAAGAGAGTGAGAGCGAGAGGGTTTATATAAATGTGGTGAAGGCTAATTTTGGTATTTTAAAAAATATTTCAGGCATTTTTGCTTGAAAGTTTGAAAAGTATGTATTTTTGCTTAGGAATAGAAAAAGTGGGTATTTTTGTTTAATAAAGGGCAAAATGGGCAATTATTTTAATTTCCCAATCATAATCAATATCATTTATCAAATTACAATACATTACTTATTAATTTCATATAAACTGAAATTTTTTAACATTGATTTGAGATATGTGATTATGTCCACAATCATGGACAAACAGAAGCTTTAACACTAAGAAACATCTTGAAAATGATATATTTCATTGTGGGTGACATATATAGGCCTAATGAAATTATTTTCAATTTGGCGTAGAAGTACAAGATTAATATAGGGATATTAAAAAAAAATACCACTTTTTAGGTCTATCTATACATTTTTAACACACATTTTTTTTATTAAACAATTATACCACTTTGTTAGTTAAATACCAAAACTACCCATATCTTTATCTTTATAATCACAAGCAACATATGTTCTTTTTAACACTGAAAAAGCAAAATATATTTTCAAAGATATTGTAGATAATTCATCATAATCAAATCTATACCCATTTCTTCTGTATTTGTTGGTGTAATAGTTGCAAAACAAAGATTGTATACTAAAGTAGTTAATCTAGCATAAAATTTAGTAAATAATGTTGTTAGAGAATTTGTAAAAATGGTAACATTTATTTTATATTTTGTTTGTTGAATGTTGTTATATGTGTATGTTAAAGGAGTTAGAGTACTAATTGGTAGGTCAAATGGGACGTGGATGTTCATTGAAAACAATATTTATAGTTTGTTTTTCTGTATGCTAGAAAGACCAAAAATAATAATGGGATCTAAGCTACAAGCGAGATCCTATCATTATTTCGAGATTGCCTACTAGGCAATCTCACTTGTTCCTTTTTTAACATAAACTTTGAATGCTTACTTACCAATACAAGTAGGTAAAAACGAAAATGGTCGGATTTATTATTCGTTTCGGAGGGAATTAGATTACAAGTAATGATAATGTAGTAAAATATGTTGGTGGAAAGGAGAGACCGATCTGTATTAACACAAATGTTGATTTTAAAGGATTTGTTAGCAAAATATGCAATTGTCTAAGATTTGATCAAAGTTAGGCAAATGTCCACATATTTATCATGGGTGATGCATCAGTAGGTCCTATTAATATCGAAAATGATGATGATCATGAGTATATGATGATGGAATCAAGAAATCTACAAAGATCGATAAAACTTTATGCTACCCAAACTCCTATTGAAGGAAGAGACAATTAACTAGATGAAGAGGTTCATATGATAGAAAAAGAGGATCATCTCTCATACGATTGAGTAGAACCACAAAATTTCCAAAAGTATTGTAAGAATCATGGTGATGAAGATAATGATGACAATGCGGGTAAGGACTATAATCTTAAGGATAATGACAATAATGATGATCAATTTCCAAGATTAAATTATGATAACGGCACAAATTGCAAATCGAGCAAAGACATTGTGAGAAATCCTAATCCATTCTAGTAGGTTCCTGAACCAGTAATAGATGTTGAGAATGATGGTATTAGTAATTAGGAAACACAAAGAGACAATAGTTTAAAAGTAATAGGCTTTTATGATTCAAAAGCCTAAATAATAGCCTTATTTGAGAGATGTGCTTTAAAGACAAGCTTCCAATGGAAAATTGTTTACTCTTATACGAAACATTATCAAATTAGATGCGTAGATTATTAATGCAAATGGCAGGCATGAGACATAAAGGAGGAGGATGGAGACTACTAGGTGTTACGTCACATGGATGATGCATACAGTTGTACAAGGGATCAAATATTACCACATCATAAATAGACAGGTTCTAGATCATTGGGAACTATCCTTAAATCAATGTTTGTGATTAATCGTATCTATCAACCAAAGGAAATTATCTCCGATGTAGTAGATAGGTACAAGATCGAGATTTCATATACATAGACGTGGCGTACGAAGACATACGCTATGAATGCATTACAAAGATCTCTTTAGGAGTTTTTCATGCTCTTGCCTAAGTATTGTCATAATTTGGAACTAAATAACCAAGGAACTTTTACATATATTGATGTTGATGTAGAGAATAAATTCCAGTTTTTCTTTATAGCTTTAAGTGGTTCGATAAGGGGATTCCAATAATATTGTCGTCCTATTATTTTTATTGATACTTCACGTTTGAAGGGAAAATACCTGGGGTCTCTTTTCATTGTCGTTTCAAAAGACGAAAATAACAAATTTTATCCACTTGCATTTGATATTGGTCACAATGAAAGAATGGATACATAAACCCTATTCTTGAGGTACCTACAAATGTGCATCAGGATATTCTAGACTTGGCCATTCTTTCATATAAACATCATTCAATAATTGCATCAATGGCAACTGTATTCCTGCATACCCGTCATGGCTTTTGTAACTACCATATAAAAGGTAACATGCATACGTAGTTTAAAAACACTAAATATATTGAAAAATTATTTTGGAGAGCTACAAAGGCATATCACCTCAACGATCTCGAATTTGCATAACTAAGATAAACTTGGTTATGAAAAATGGGTATGTGCCCACTTTGGAGGATGGCAGTATAACATCATAACAACTGATATTATTGAGTCTTTCAATGCTTTGACAAGAATTATGCAAGTTTTACCTATCAATATTTTGGTGGAGTTTATTAGGAGCACAATGCAATCTTGGTTTTACAATCAACGAAACTTAGTAGATATAAGAACAAAATTTTGTTGAATTTTATTTAGTCATTATTGCATTAGGCTTGATTTTTTGTATTTAATTAGGTGACCGATCTCAACTGTTGACACCGTGGGCAGAGGATAAGATCTCACTCGTTATCTTTCTTTTCTTTTTTATTTATTTTTATCAACATTACAACATATAACAAATACCATTAGAAAGCAAAAAGCATACAAAGCAATAGGCGATAACCAGTATATCGCCCACTAAGCGATATCCTATCTAGTATTGCCTAATAGGAGGTGATATCTAGATATCCCTCTATCTTCAAAATTTTTTTAAATCTATTATAATCAAGTCCTCAAATTAGCAAAAACCAAATCAAAATTAAATGTCACACACCTAAAGTACATCATCAACACAACAAAAATCCCTTTTTCTATAGATTTATTTATACACTAACACTAAAAACCAAAATTTATAACACATCAACAAAATTGCAGCAAACAAATTTAAATTAAAAACACTAACTATAACACCTCTCTTTAGATACATACCCCTAATAAGAATATACCAAAAGAGACGTGTATAACTAAACTATTTGAAAACTTTAATCTATGATCATAATTATAAAGTGTGCAAAAATGTGATGTAATAAAAACACTTTATAAGTCAAACTAATAAAATAATAACTATCTGAAAATCTCTATTATAAAATATCTATATCAATGTATCTGAAAATACTAATAATGATAACAAATACATGACTACTAATACTGAGATGACATAAGTGCCCCTCTCCTTGTGTAGCTACTCGTTGCACCGCTAGATCCTTACCTACCCCGCTACTCACCTCTACTTACAAAACATACAAAGGAAACACATAAGTATAACTCATAAAATGAAGTACTTTTAGTATCCATAACTATTAAACTATTTGGCAGTAAAACTCATATCCTGTTTGTACGCTAACTATTGTCATACTATGACACCTTAGTGTCCTGACATAGGTCAAACATGAAAACTGTCGTGACCAAATTTGAAAACTATGGTGCCTCGCGCACATGCCAAATGACCTATTGAGCAATCTAATTGGGATACCCTGATCACATAGGAAAATCTCTTAAAGCATTTTTTCCCTTACAACATAAATTGATTGAAACTATTGATTAACCATTTGAAGATGGCCCCTACCTCAGGTACAGATATAGTGCATCCCACTAATCATATAAGGAATATCTAAAAGCCACATGCTTATCATGCATACCTAAATTGAATTGGGTGGCTCTGCGTCTTAGCGTCGAGAGTATGATGCATCTCATAGGTATCCATCCCTATTTCTCTCACAATTATCATCACTTATACATATAGCCAATGACTATCTAGTCGTGTGACACTAGCCTTAAGATTGCTAACTTTTCTACTCGAATTCTATTCGATCTGAGCTTGTGTTGTCATCCATACGGTTGGGCACCTCATCTATATCATCTTTGAATTCCTTATCTTTTATTAGCTCATTATTCTTCTTATATAACTCTCACCTCTTTATGCACATAGCTTAGGGGTATAAACTTCCTTTGACTTTGTCTAAGGGTGCATTGTCATGAGTTTGTCAACCTATGACCATATGTCTCCTAAACCATATACATGGGCATGTGACCTTCAAACACATAGTCGTGTATAAAACATATGCACACAGGGAGTTAACTTGGACACACTCTCATATACTTGGATCTCTGTGTCCTCTAGTGCACGTCATCCACTTTTGGAAAGCTATACATATGTGTCCCATACCATATGACCGTGCATTTCTCCCCTTAGAATGAGCGTGGGATCCTTAGGTTTTCAAAATTTTGGAATGACACACGAGCGTATATGAGGCCATACACGGTCATGTGTCACAATTTCAAAATCACATCTCAAGGTTTTTACACCTTTCTAATTATGATCTAGATGATACACTTATAGACAATACACAATAGTAGTCTCTAAGCATCCTAGACATATTATTTTCAATATCTTTCTAACCATAACACACATACACAAAATCTCATTGCATCAAATCTAAAAAAATAGAAATCTTTCAAGCCAAAACATACATTTATCATACAATCTAAAAACTAAACATGCTTATAACTTGTCCTATTCACAATTACATCACCCTAGATTATGTATTTAACAAAAAAGGACTTCATAAAGATCATGATCCAGCAAAGAAAGTCATTCCACTTACTTGGATTCTGACGATAAAGTTGTTGACTGAAAGAGTTATTATGCTTTTATTTTAATAATAACAAATTAATATGTCCTAAACATATTGACTAATGACTTTACTTGAGTGTGAGTTTAGATCGCAAGAATTCATAAAATGCATTTGAAGGAACTTCAAGATGAAAATGAAAGATAAGACTCAAGTGAAGAATTCTTGAAGATTTAAAGAAAAACTCACGTTTAGGCAGATCTGCGTGTAATCTTGAAGCATTTGTTTTGATTAGAATATTTATTTCCATGTGATAGCTCACTTAAAAATTTATTCTCATGTCTTTCACATTTTGGGGTTAAAATGTTATTTTTCAAACTTAATAGGTAAGCCAAATTTTTTCATCAAAGTTTATTAACTCATTTAAAATGATAAAGTTTTGTGAACTATATTTTCATATCTCAAAGTTGGTTTTGAAAGAATTTTCAAGTATGGATTAAATTGTCACTTTTCAAAGGTTTAAGGGTAAATTACAAGTTTTCAAAAATTTAAGGGGTAAAATGTAATAAAATTTGGTTGACTGAATTTGACCAGTTGAATTCTTAGATGGTAACTTTTGAATTATCCAAAAGCTATCCATTTTGGCTTTTAGAAATTTGATTGATCGAATTAAATCTGGTTAACTAAATTTTGCTTTAAATTTTCTAATAGCTAGTATCACGTAAACTCCACAGAAGTGCCACGTCACATTTGGTTGACCAAATTACATCTGATCGACTGAATTTTACATTTTCTACAAAATTAAAATGATTAGTTTTTGTGCAGAACGGTAACTTTCCTCATTTTCTCCCATGTAAACCTAATCAAATTCATTTGTAAAGGACTTTTGCCATTAAGAACTTTCATATATTCGAGAGCAAATCAATTTTGAGCTATACACTTGCAAATTCTCTTATCTATTCAAAACCCTTGCTTACACACTTTTAGATTTCATTTGCATTGGGTTGTACCAAGCTTAAATTTTCATATACACTCTTTGAGAGAGATTATATTTCAAATTCATGCAAAAATTCGTACTATAAAAGAGTGAAGTTCACTCTTAGAGAGATTAGAAAATTTTTAATGAAAGAAATTGAGTTCTAGTACTTGTAAAGGTTAATAGCACTTTGGGAGCTATTTTTTTTGTGAAGGAAAGCTTGGTTAGGATTTTTTTCAACCAAGGATTAATGGAATACTCCAAGGGAGATAGCTTGGAGGAGTAAGCATAGGTTGGGTTATGCCGAACCACTATATATCGTGTGTTTGATTTTTTCATCCCTTAAACTTATTTTTTGTGTTATGTTATTTTGTTTGTATTGATTATTTGAAATATTCTTGTTATTTTCATAAATTGCATTAAAAATAGGCAACATTCATTAATTTGAATAAATTGGTTTAATTCTTTAATTTGGTAAAGACTGTTTTAGATTGTCTAATTCACCCCAATCTTAGGCCATTCGATCCTTTAATTGGTATCAGAGCAAGGTTGCCCATTTTCAAAAACTTAACCATTTAGAGCAATGGCTATGAACCTAGAAAAATCCCATACTATTAGTGAATGACTTGCCCCTAATAGACCATCATTGTTTGCTGGCACCGAATATGCCTATTGAAAAAATCGTATGTCGAGTTTCCTTCAAAGTGATTATGAATTATTGATGTAGTACAAGATGAATCTTTTGTTCCTATGAAAGAAGTAGATGGAATGCAAATGCCTAAAACTAGAGAAGAAATGCCTCTTAAGATAAGAAAAATATTGCCATTAATGCTAGAGATATGAATGTGTTATATTGTGCATTAAATGAATATAACTTTAATAAGGTACAAGCTTGTACCTCAGCTAAAGAAATTTAGGAATTATTGATGGTGTCAAATAAGGGAACTTCACAAGTCAAAGAGACTAAAATTAGCATGCTCACACACTTATATGAGTTATTCAAAATGAATGAAGATGAGACTATTAGTGACATGTTTGATGGATTTATTACTATTGTGAATGAATTGAAAAATCTTGATAAACTTTATGCTAACCAATAAAATGTTAAGAAACTTCTTAAGTGTTTGCCTCCTTCTTGGGATCCTAAATTGACGACAATCAAAAAAACAAAAAATGTCAAGACTTTTCCTCTTGAAGAACTTTTAGGATCACTTCTTACTCATGAGTTTATTATAAAGCAACGACAAATTGAAGTAGCGGAAAAGAAGAAAAAGAGCATCGCTTTCAAATCATCCATCAAGGAGAGTGAAAAGCTCCTAAAAGAAGAAGAGGAGACGTCAAATGATGAAGATGAAGACATTGCACTCTTGATAGAAAGATTGGAAAGCTTATAAGAAATAAAAAACTAAGAAATGGAAACTTCACAAAAAATGAGGTTACTAAAAGTGAAAGAGGAGAAAGACAAAGGCAAGAACAAGTTGTGTGCTATAAATACAAGAAACCGGGACACATCAAATAAGATTATCCTCTCCTCAAAATTGGTAGATCAAAAAAGAAAGCAATGAAAGCTACATAGGATGATACCGATGAAAGTGAATCCGAAAAAAAGGATAATGACATAGCCAACATGTGTGTCATGGAAATTACAAAAAATGAGGTAATTAACTCTAGCTCATCTAATACTTATGATGACTTGGATAATATAGATGATAAGATAGATGAAAACCCCTCATATGAAGAGTTATATGATACAATTGAAGAGATGAATGAAAAACTTGCCCCTTGTATGTCTAAAAATGCAACTCTTAGAAAGAAAAATTTTAATTTGGAAAAAGAAAATGAGTCTTTAAAGAAAGAAAATGAATTTCTTAACCAAAAAATCTTTAAGCTTAAAGGAAAAGAAAATGAAGAAAACAAGTGTTCTATTTTTGAAAAAGAAAAACAAAAGTTTGAAAATGATCTTTGCATAGCTAAAAAGGAAAAAGAAACTATAAAAAGTGAAATTGAAGCTTTGAAAAGAGGAGCAAAGGATTTAAGTGAAATAGTTTTAAAATTCAAAAATGGAAATGACATTTTTGATAAAATACTTGGTATACAAAAAGGAGTTTTAAATAAAAAAGGGCTTGGTTATAAACTTTTTATTAAAGCAAAATATTTAAAAAATTATTTTGTTAAAGTCTTAACTTCAAGTGAATCAAATATAACTTGCAATTATTGTGGAAATAAAGGTCACATCTCATCATCTTGCCCAATTCAAAAGAAACATCATATGGGCACCAAGAAAATGTAGGTTCCTAAGGGAACAAAAACTAACCACAAAAGACCCAACATGATTTGGGTACTTAAGACAAATTTTTAAATATCTCATTGTGTTTAGGAACTGAAAATCAAAAAGAGTAAAAGCAAACGGTTCCTCGATAGCGCTTGCTCAAGGTACATGGTCGAAGATATTTTACAATTTTCAACAATAAGCAAGAAAGATGAAGGATATGTCACCTTTGGAGACAATGCGAGGGGTAAAATTATTGGCATTGAAGATATCGGTAACAACTCTCACATTATCATTGAAAATGTTCTTTTGGTGGATAGTCTTAAACATAATCTTCTTAGCATTAGTCAACTATGTTATAAAGGATTTAGAGTTATTTTTGAGCCAAATAGTTACATTGTAGAAAATATGGATGATAAAAGGCCAATTTGTGTAGGAAATAGAGATGAAAATGTTTACACTATAGACGTAGAAACTGCATCTCATAAAAATCTATGTTTCTCCGCATTGCATGAAAATAATTGGTTATGACATAGAAGATTAGGTCTTGCTAACATGGACTTGATTTCAAAAATCTGTAAGAAAGAGCTTGTCAAAGGTCTTCCAAAAATAGATTTTGTTAAAGATAAAATTTGTGATACGTGTCAATTTGGCAAACAAACAAAAAGTTCTTTTAAAAGTAAAACTCATATTTCCATAGCTAGACCTTTACAACTTCTTCATATTGATCTTTTTGGTCCCTCAAGATCCGCTAACCTAAGTAGAAAACATTATGTTTTTGTTATTGTTAATGATTTTTCAAGATTCACTTGAGTAATTTTTCTTGCATCAAAAGATGAATCCCTCCATGCATTTACAAAATGTGTCAATAAAATACAAAAAGAAAAAGAAATGCATATTTCTTGCATTCGGAATGATCATGGAGGAGAATTTGATAATCATTTATTTGAAAACTTTTGTGATGAGCATGGTATTGAACATCAATTCTCTTGTCCTAGAACTCCTTAACAAAATGGTATTGTTGAAAGAAAGAATAGGACAATTCAAGAGATGGCTAGAACCATGCTAAATGAAAAAGTTTTACCTCAATATTTTTTGACAGAAGCCATAAACACCGTATGCTACATTTTAAATTGTGCTTTAATAAGACTATCTTTGGATAAAACTCCATATGCACTTTGAAAAAACAAAAAACCAAATATTAATTATTTTAAAGTTTTTGGATGCAAATGCTTTATTTTGAACACAAAAGAAAATTTAGGAAAATTTGATTCAAAATTGGACATTGGCATCTTTCTTGGATATTCATCATCTAGCAAAGTATATAGAGTGTTTAATAAAAGGACACTAGTAGTCAAGGAATCCATGCATGTCATTTTTTATGAATCTAATCTTTCAACTAGTGTGCAAGTTGATATTGATGATGATCAAGTTAAGAATGAAGATCAAATGGAAATTCATGATTCACCAAATGATGTTAAAAATGAGACAAAATAAGAGCCAAAACATGAAAGAGATAAAGGTCTTTATAAAGCTTAGAGGTATGCAAATGTTCATCCGAAAGAATTGATTATTGATAAGAAAAATCAAGGTGTTAAAACTAGATCATCTTCTAATCTGTTGTAATAATTTTGCATTTCTTTCACAGTTTGAATCAAAAACATTTTATGATGCATTAAATGATGAGCTTTGGATTTTAGCCATGTAAGAGAAACTAAATTAATTTGAAAGAAACAATGTTTGGGAACTAGTCCCTTGCCCATATCACCAATCTGTTATTGGCACAAAAAGGATGAATCCAGGATGGTTATTAGAAATAAATATAGATTAGTGGCTCAAGGCTACAACCAAGAAGAGGGAATATATTTTGAAGAAATTTTTGCACCGATAGCTAGACCATAATCCATTAGGATGCTTTTGGCATTTGCATGTTCTAAAAATTTTATTTTATATTAAATGGATGTCAAAAATGTTTTCTTAAATTGATTTATTAGGGAGGAAGTTCATGTTAAATAACCTCTCGGGTTTGAAAGTTATAATATTTTAAACCATGTTTTTAAACTTTAAAAAGCTCTTTATAGTTTAAAACAAGTAGCTCGAGCATGGTATGAACGCTTGAGTAAATTTTTGCTTGAAAAAGGTTTTTGCATTGAAAAAGTAGATACTACATTATTTATTAAAAGTAAAGAAAATGATATACTTTTGGTTCAAATTTATATTGATGATATCATTTTTAGCTCTATTAATGTTTCTTTGTGTAAGGATTTTTCTAATCTTATGAGCAAAGAATTTGAAATAAGCATGATGGGAAAACTCAAGTATTTTTTCAGACTTAACATCAAGCAAAGCAAAGAAGGCATCTTTATCAACCAATATTTATACATCAAAGATTTATTAAAGAAGTTTGGCATGGAAGGATTAAAAGCCTCAAGTACACCAATGAATTCAACTATCAAGCTCAACAAAGATCAAAGTAGGCCAAACATTGACATCAAAATGTATAGAGGTATGATTGGCTCTCTTTTATTTTTAACTGGTAGTAGACTCGATATTATGTTTAGTGTATGTTTATGTGCTCAATTCCAATCATGTCCCAAAGAATCCCATTTAAAAGCTCTCAAAAGAATTTTCAAATATTTGCATGGTAGTAGATTTTTAAGCTTGTGATATCTTAGAGAAACTTCTTTTGACCTAGTGAGCTATTCGGATATCGAATTTGTCGGGAGCCAAGTTGATAGAAAAAGTACTAGTAGTACTTATCATTTTCTAGGTCATGCATTAGTCTTATAATTTTCAAGAAAACAAAACTCCGTAGCTTTATTGACCATGAAAATAGAATATATTGCCATCGGTAATTGTTGTGCCCAAAGCTTGTAGATGCAACAAACCCTAAGGGATTATAGAGTTAGCCTATCTGAAACTCTAATCCTATGTGACAACATAGGTGCTATTAGCTTATCCAAAAATCCTATTCAACACGCTTGAACCAAACATATTGAAATTAGATATCATTTTATTCAATACCATATTCAAAAAGGTGATATTTGTCTTGACTTTGTATCCACCGAAAATCAACTTGCGGACATTTTTACAAAACCTCTTGGAGAACATTTTTGCAAAATTAGGGGTGAGATTGGGATCATGGAATCACCACATTAGCATTTACACTTATATATCATTGTGGTTGTGGTGTTTTGGTTGAATTGAAAGTGTCAATATATGTTTTATGCATCATTTCATGTTTGACCATATTTGATAGTTTTCTTGTACCAATTATTCTTGCATTGATTTTTAACATGTTTGATTTAATTTTAATCATATTTAGCATCAAATTTCAATGTACTTCATGTTATTGAGTCAAAATTGCATAGTTAGATCATTTTGGCTTGTTTATACTCAAAATAGGACAACAAAATGCAAACAATATACACCAGAATTATATAGAATTCGGCTACCAAATTGAACAATTCGGTTGACCTAATTTATTAGAATTCGATCGATCGTTTTTTTCAAATTCTGCAATGTATAAAGGCAAATGTTTCTTCACTTTTACATCATTTTTTCTCACACCAACCTCCATTTTTCTTTTCCTCTCTACCTCATAATTTCAACACCTTCTCAAATCACTTTCAAAATTATTTTTTTTTAAAGTCAAATTACTTTCCAACATATTTTCTACACATTCTAACCAAAATTCCCTTTCAAAAACATCATAGTTCATTTAAAATTTTAACAAAATCTCCAAAAACTCTAAACCCTAAAAATTTGATTTTTGCTCAAATTTATCCAAATATTCGTTATTTTCTATAAAATTAAGCACACATTTATCCCTTCTAGCATCATTATAACATTTCCCAACTACTAATTTGTAAAATTAAGTCTTAAATCAAAAAACCCTAATTTTATCATCCTAACTTCGGTTTTTGTCTTAAAATACCTCTTTTGGTCCTCCTTCTTGGATTTCAACCACACCATTGGATTCCTCTCACCATTTTTTAGCTTGGGTGTGTATTTGGATTTCAAATTTGTAAATATCCATGTAAATTTACTTTTTTTGGCCCTTGTACATATATTCGAGGCCATGTTTCATTTCATCACATCTCATTGCGCTCAATATGGCGTTTATACTTCATCTTCTCTATTTTCCATTTCGAAACTTACTTTTGTGCTTCATTTTATTTAAGTTGATAATTATGTGATTAGTATGTGCATAGTTAAGCATTTGTTAGTTTATGTGATAAATTTGTGCATTTCACATGAATTTGCACTTTATATTTTCTAAACATTAGTACTTTAATGAATTTGCAATTTACATTATGTGATTGTTTGGATTCTTTGTCATTGGTTTAGCCTTGACAATCATATTTTCTATGTATGTGTTAATGTATTTTAGTCTTCCTTTGTCTTATTGGATATATATACCTTGCTTATTTCTTTTTTATAATGACAAAGAGGGAGACGTTATACATGCTATATTCTATATTTGATTATGATTATGGATGTAATATTTAATGTATATAAACTTTCCACATGTTTTGCTACTTTTTCTTGTTTGAATTGTTAATGCTTTCATTTTGATGCTCATACTTATTTAGACATTATATTCATGCACTGTGTCTTGATACTTATTTTTGGCCATTTTGGTAATCATTTCTATACATTGTTTATGCATGTTAGTCTTCTTTTGTCATATTTATTATATCATTTCTATACATTACCTCATTCTTTTTGATAATGACAAAGGGGGAGAAAAGTTTGATTGAGGTTGTGGATATTTTGATCAGGTTAATGTTGGATATGTGATATTGATATGAATTGCATTATTATTTAAATATATTCAGGGGGAGGAATCTTGATTTATTTCAGGGCAAACTCTTACAAAATTTTCTTTAAAATCAAAGTGTTTCTTAACTCCAAGGAAATACATTCATTAATATATTTTTATAAAATTCCTTGAAGTGCATAAGTGTTTGTCATTATCAAAAAGGGGGAGATTGTTGACTCCCTCTTATTTTAATGATAACAAACTAATATGTCCCTAAACATATTGGCTAATGACTTTACTTGAGTGTAAGTTTAGATTGCAATAATTCATAAAATGCATTTGAAGGAATTTCAAGATGAAGATGAAAAACAAGACTCAAGTGAAGAATTCTTAAATATTTGAAAAAAAAACTCAAGTTTAGGTAGATATGTGTATAATCTTGAAGTATTCATTTTGATTAGAATATTTATTTGCATGTGATAGCTAATTTAAAACTTATTCTCATATCTTTCACATTTTGGGTTAAAGTATTGTTTTTCAAACTTATTGGGTTAAGTGAAATTTTTTATCAAAATTTATTAACTCATTTAAAATGACGAATTTTTGTGAACTACATTTTCATATCTCAAAGCTGGTTTTGAAAGAATTTCAAATATGGGTTAAATTGTCACTTTTCAAAGGTTGAGAGGGCAAATTATAAGTTTTCACAAATTTAAGGGGTAAAATGTAATAAAATTTGATTGACTGAATTTGACCAACAAAATTCTTTGATGGTAGCGTCCAAATTATCCAAAAACCATGTATTTTGGCTTTCAGAAATTCAGTTGACCGAATTAAATCTGGTCGACTGAATATTACTTTGAATTTTCTACCAGCTAATGCCATGTAGACTCCACAGAAGTGTCATATCACATTTGGTTGACCGAATTATATCCAATCGATTGAACTTTATGTTTTCTAAAGTATTAAAATGGCTAGTTTTTGTGCACAATAATAACTTTTTTTAGTTTCCCCTATATAAACCCAATCAAATTCATTTGTAAAGGACTTTTGCCATAAAAAACTTTCATATATTTGAGAGCAAATCAATTTTAAGCTATACACTTGTAAATTCTCTTATCTATTCAGAACCCTTGCTTACTCACTTTTAGATTTCATTTGCTTTGAGTTGTACCAAACTTAAATTTTCATACACATTCTTTAAGAGAGATTATATTTCAAATTCGTACTATAAAAAAGTGAGGTTCACTTTTAGAGAGATTAGAAAATTTTTAGTAAGAGAAATTGAGTTCTAGTACTTGTAAAAGTTAATAGCACCTTAGAAGCTATTTTTGTTGTGAAGAAAAGCTTGGTTAGGATTTTGTCAACCAAGGATTAATGAATACTCAAAGGGAGATAGCTTGGAGGAGTAGACGTAGGCTAGGTTGTGCTAAACCACTATATATCACGTGTTTGATTTTCTCTTCCCTTAAACTTATTTTTTGTGTTATGTTATTTTTATTATATTGATTATTTGAAATATTCTTGTTATTCTTATAAATTGCATTAAAAATAGGCAATATTCATTAATTTGAATAAATTAGTTTAATTCTTTAATTTGGTAAAGATTATTTTAGATTGTCTAATTTGCCACCCTTCTTAGGCCATTCGATCCTTCAAATGTCTCTTTTGCATAACAATTACGATTTTGGTGCTCTTTGGCAGCTTTTCAAGCAACCATAAACTCCTCTCTCACACTTTCTTACTTTCAAGTGACTGGGAAGCAAAATGAATATGAGAAAATTAAAGTTGATCATGTTTTATTTTTATATCCAAGATACAATACACAGGCTTGTATGGACTATACACAGTCATGTATCCAATTACACAACTAAGGCAACTTCCTGTTTCATTGCGATCACAATCTGATCCACTTATTGACTTTTACTGACCATACACAGCTGTGTATACCTTCATACATAGACATGCACCCTTGAATTCATTAATGACCATATTTAAAAACTAAGAAAAGATTGAAATACCCTTAGACTTATCTGTGGGTATTACAATCCTCTCCCCTAATATGATTTCATCCACAAAATTTACTCAAATAGGTATGGGAATCTCTACTACATATCCTGCTCAACCTCCCATGTGGCTTCCCTAACTCAATGACTCCTTTAAAAAAACCTTTACTAGAAGAATCTACTTGCATCTAAGCTTCTTAACTTGCCTGTCTAGTATCTAAACTGGGCACTCCTTATAGACCAGATTATCCTCAAGCTTGACATTCTTAACACTGAGCACATGGGTGAGCATTGATATGCTTACGTAACAGTGATACATGGAACACATTATGAATATGATCAATGCTTGCTAGTAATGCAAGCCAGTAGGCAACCTTAACTATGTGCTTCAATACCTCAAAAGGTCTCACAAATTTATAGTTAACTTGCCTTTCTTATCGAATCTCATAACATGCTTGTAAGGGCCTACTATGACAAATACCTTATCACCTACTTAAAACTTAAGATCACACTTCCTTTGATCTGTGTAACTCCTTTGATGGTCTTAGGCTTGCCTCATTCTCTCCCTGATCATTCTCACATCCTCAATCATCTTTTAAGTTAGCTTAGGTCTTAATAATTGAACTAAGACATCATCTCTCCTATCTCATCCCAGTGCAACGATGATTTACATCTTCTACCATATGAAGCCTCATAAAGAGACATCTTGATGGTTGCTTGATAACTATTATTGTAAGCAAACTTCATTAATGACAACACATCCATCCAACTCGCTCATTTGTCTAGGTAGACTTTCTCAAACTATCTATCAGTCTATAGATGATATGTTATGTTAAATGTCACTCTTATACCTAAGGACTTCTACATACTTTGTCAAAATGTTGAGATAAATCTAATGTCTCAATTTGATACTATTGTCCTGGGTACTCTATGAAGTCTAACAATCTCTCTCATATAGATCTAACTTAACTGATATATACTTGTGGTGTTTCTAACTACTATGAAATGTGCCGACTTAGTCAACCGATCCACTATGACCCATAATGTAATATAGCCAACTCTAACGCTCTATAATTTAAACACAAAATCTATTAATATGTGTTCCTACTTCCACTTAAGAATACTAAAAAGTTATAAAAGTCCAAATGGCTTCTAATATTCAGTCTTAACCAGTTGACACACAAGACACTTAGCCATAAAGTCTATAATGTCTTTTTTCATTCTTGGCCACCAGAACCTTTTCCTTAGATCTTAATACATTTTAACACTCTCAATGTGGGTTATGTAAAGGGAATTATGTACTTCTGCTAGGATCTTATCTCTTAAACTCTAATGTGAGGTATCTACATAAAAATCATAGTCCTCATCCTCCTCTGGTAAAGCAAGGATATGAGCTAAGGTTAATCTCTTCTTTAACTCTTGGAAACTCTACTCACGAACCTCTGACCATCTAAAAGGAATCTTGCTAAGTGTCAACTCTATGAGAAGTCGAGCTAACTTGGAGAATCCCTCAACAATGTATTTGTAATAGCTTGCCAATCCTAAAAAGCTTCTTACCTTCTTAGTTGTCTTAGGCTTTTATGACTCTAGCACTATCTCAATTTTGTTAGGGTCTATTGATATGTCATCTACTGAAACTACATGCCCCAGAAAATGACACTCTATTTAGCCAGAACTCATATTTAGAGAATTTTGTAAACAACTGCTTCTCTTTTACCACTAGAGCATAAATCTTAAGTGATGCTCAAACTCTCCTCAAGTTCTGGAGTAGACTAGAATATTGTCAATGAATACTATCAAGAACTTATCCAAACAATCCTAGAACACCCATATTCATGAGGTCCATACATATTATTGGGGCATTGGTCAATCCAAAGGGCATGACCACTGACGCGAACCTTAATGATATGATGCAAGACCCAATGTTCAAAAAGATATTTTTCTCTAGGATTGAATCAGTTTCGTCAATGCAAACCTTAACCTAAATCGATATAGAATCAAATGAACCTTAGTATTGTTAATGGTGAATGCCACAAGATGAATCTTAATAAGTTCAAATGGTTGGTAATTCAATAATAGGCAAAACTATGCAAAAAGTTGGCCAAAAATTTTCATTCATGATAAAAATTTAGTTTATATAGTGCCAACTTAACCCCTAAAGTTACCTATGACCCAATGGACTTCCAAACTTTCTAAGCCTATTACCTAATTAACTACCTGAGACTCTAATTAAAATTTCATATGATAATTAGGTTCAATAAAGTGTAGCCTGATTACAAAAAAGACTAAAATTCATGAAAACCTGAAAATCCTAAATTTGGTAAAACAAAAACTACATATTACACAATGAAATAACCTTTATTTGTGAATCAGGTTGACTTTTCTGTTGGCTCCTTCAAGTATCCAGACATCTTTGAGTGAGCAGGTTTTAGTCTTTAAGCCTTCCATCAGCCTTACTAAGTCTTGTTGCACCTTCTTAACTTAGTTCCTCGTAATTGGCCCAACCAAAATCTATAGATCTGTTTGATGGCTCAATGCTCCTACAATGCCTCCATCAACCACAAACTCATAATGCCCATATCTAGTTCTAAATCCAATTTTACATATATATTACTCTGCTACTTCGACTTAGAGATATCTTGACCTCAGATCTATCTTAGAGAACATTGAAATACCCTTGAGTTGGTCAAACAAATCATCAATTCTTAGAAGTGGGTACTTATTCTTCACTGTAGCCTTATTCAACTCCCTATACTCAATGTACATCCTCATCGATCTATCTTTCTTCTTTACGAAGAGGATTGGTGTACCTTATAGTGAGTGGCTCGGTATAATGAACCCATTATCTAATAGTTCCTGTAATTGTTTTTTCAAATCCTATAATTTAGCTAGGGACATTTTGTTGGGGGCTTTAAAAATTGGTGTTGCTTCCAAGGCAAACTTAATGCTAAACTGTACCTATAATACCCATAAAGTACAATTTGATGCTTATGAAGAATCATCACAAAATATTTATTGGAAATCAATAAGTGTGCCAAAATAAAATCAGTAATTATAAATAATCAATAATTCTAAAATGCATGAATTATATAAAGTAAATTATTATAATAATTAATGAGATAGAAATAAAAATAATTTTAACCAAAAGCACAGTTTAACATGTTGATCCACTTGCCTCCCAGCCAGCTTCGTTGTTTTTCCTACTTGTAATACCGCCAAAATAAATATATGAGTTGTAAAACTCAGTAGGCCTTTATAATAAATTCGATATTCCTTATGGACATTCTCAACGAGTCCTACTCTCATATGCTTCCTTAACAAACTCAGCAAGACACCCGTCTCAGGTTCCTCTTACCTCTTATTCCTCAATTTTGAACATCTATCACAAATGTTGCTTACATCATTATCATGTATCTAGTAAATTCTAATTTCCCATTAATTGAAACCGAGACATCTCATCAATTGGTTTGAACATTCTCATGATTGAGAAGTCTCATCCGTTGGTCTCTAATTATGAGTTATATTGTTTATACCCTTAATGATTAGATATCCATACAATTTATCGATTAAATATGAAGAACATTCACATAATTATTATTCAAGGCAATAAGTCAATTTTTTCATATAATCAGCCAAAATCACCGAAGGATCTATCACCGGTAGCTAAAATTTATCTAAATGAAGCAGGTGCATTGTAACATATGTTAATGCATGCACCATATCCTAGCTCCCAAAAGCAAATAAACACATGCAGAATTCTTCCTTTTCTTTTCTCTTTTCTCTAAATAATGACGAAATTCTTTTCCTTTCTTTTTTTTTTTTCAAACATTACAGAGTTGGTTTTCTAGAGAAAGAAGATGATGGCAATTTTTCCCATGACAGGTGAACATGTCACATGGTTTGCATGCAAGCTACACAGCCAATGTATTTGGTGTTTGTTCAACATGCATGTAACACCTTCATCATGCACATTACATGTCAGCAATAGAGCACTTACCGACTAGGACACGATCAATGTCTGTGTTGTAACCCTAGCGACGTCAGATGGTGACTAAACCATGGTTCGGTCTTAACCTTCTAACTCTCAAGCCTTCGAATGACACCATATAAAGCCCACACTATATATATGTAAAGACATCATGGCTTTAAAGTTTTCCAAAATGTTATAGTTCATGCAAAGTCTCTCTCTCTCTCTTTCTCTCTCTTTATATATATATGTGTGTGTGTGTGTGTGTGTGTATGTGTGTATACACATGTGAAAATTACATAACACACCATGACAATCATACTTCCTAAGAGATTTAGAATAGGCATTCACAACATTCTAGAGTTTAGACATCAAATTCCAGTGCAAAAAAATATATTAATGGTCTACCTCTCCTCTAACGATTACGTCAGTCTTTGCATGGCAATGTTTTCCTTAGTGACTTCCTTCTCTGACTAGCAAATAGAAGACCTTTCTCTCTCCTTTATTGTGTAAGAAAAGGATTTCGGGAGTATTACAATATGCAGTGGAGAATAGGGAAGTTCTGTAAAAGGAAGCAAAGAAAGATATCATCCGAGAGGCTTCTAAAACTACCTCTTCTTTCTTTATGTCGTTTCTTTCCAAAATGCCTTCCAAGAGAGTGATACACAACAAGCGTTATCTAGCCAAGAGTAACTATCAAATTTGAAGAAGATGCATTATACAAAGTTGGCAGAGAATTAACGGGATTCATATTCCCATATATATAAATACTTCCTCTTAAATATTTTACTCATAAATATATATATATATATATATATATATATATATATATATAAAATAAAGTGCACATAAATGCATATATATATATATAGTCACATAATGCTTCTCCAAGTTTACTCTCAAATGTATACAATTTCTGTATACAGGCATATACACACAATTAATACTTACAAAAAATAATTGGACAACAAATATAGCATTGAATGATAACAAAATGATCAAAATGTCCTTTTTAATTAATTTAAAAGTATTACACTACCTCTCTCTATAATGCTAACCTTAAAAGGCTATCAAAGAATGTCTAGAAACTCTTGCATCACTAGATTATCTTTTATGCTCAAAACCATGTCTGTTGATTTTTGAACCACGTGCACTAAATACGTCATACACCTTTTTGCTTAGCCTTTATACTACTAATCATCATGCTGAGGATTCGACCTTTTCTGAATGTGAACTACTTGCCATCATCTAGACTAAATCTAACTTTCTTTTTTCTATAGTCTATTTCAACTCTATCTTTGCTCAAAAAGTCCATACCTAATATCATATCAAAGTCTAGCATGTCTATGTCACGTCCATAGCTATTGCATGGCCTTTTAAGAAGACTGTCTCCCCTACCAACATTAAACTACTGTAAACCTAATTCCTATTTAACATCTTTATTCTAATTTGGGGAACAAATGAAGGCTCTAGTTTTAATCTCTCAACTATGTTTTTAACAACAAAACAAAGTGTGGCACTAGAATCAGTTAAAGCATATAAAGGACAAGTATGAAACAGTAATTAACCTGTTATAGTTGTAAAGCTAGCATTCGCCTTTGTCTGAGTAGTTGTGAATACATAAACTTGTCCCCCTTCAACTATCTACTATGTTAGGGTTGGCATTATTGTTAGGGTTGTGCACTACCTGGCAAAGTGTCTTGGTTGCTTACATCTGTAACACACCCTCTATTGAACAAACACTTGTCGGTATACCTCCTTCTACATCTACAACATACAGGTGAATCATTATGTATGGGCTACTCTTTTTTTCTCTGTTTCTTACCCCCAGTTCTTCTTATTCTTAACTCAAAAAGGTCTTTTACCTTTACTGTCTCTACTAGGACCATCTCTATTGCCTCCTTCTTAGTTTCCACCAATAGTCAACTAACTCTGTATCTGTACCTAGGCTAATGGTGTAGGCTCCTCTAATAACCCTTTGTCCTTAACCATGTGTTGCCTTATGGCCTCAGATCTCAAGGCTCTACCAAAGGCCTATGAAAAAATCTTACAAGGATTATCTCCCATTATCACATAGTTGGCTATATTTGGCCTCAATTTTCCTATGAACACATCCAGCTTGCCTTTCTTTAAACTAGTCATGCCATGAGTATACTTGGCTAATGAGTTCAGCTTAGTCAAAAACTCTTTGACTGACATATTCCTCTACCTTAGATAGAGGAATTCTTGAGTTTTCATGTACATGATTTTAGCTAAAACATACTCTAACTCAAAAGCCTATTTGAAACCTACCCATGACATCTCTAAAACTCAATAAAGCCTATATAGGATCATCCTTCAGCAAGAGACTAGCATATTGGATCTTATCAGCATTTGTCATTAAACAGATGCTCATGACATCTTCCACTGCCTCTGGCCACTTCTCAACTAGCAGTCCTCCTAGCATTGCACTATCTCTAAAATCTAGGGGCTAATGACGACTAGACAAATTATAAATAGGATGTGTCTATCCTTTATTACTACCCCCAATCTCTACTCGAGGTTCTCCTACACTTTTTCTACTTTGTTAGGAAGGTACCTTTATTTTTGAATACTACTCTACCATCGGTGAGGCCTGAGCTGGATGCGTCACACTAGTTGACACAACTAGGGTGTTGGTTTATCCTTTAGCCTTAACTTGGCTCTTCTCTTAACTAGGTACATCTAGGGCATTCTAATCAATCTTCTAGATCTCTTCATCGTAGAATCACAACAACCTTTAGACATATATTACTTTTTATCTAAAAGTAGGTATATTACACTTACAATGGTAGGCATAAGGGGACAATCAATATTGCACGAGTGGTTACTTTCTTACTTAACACTGTATTCATTTTTCAAACACATTAAACTTTTCACCTTTTTAGGTATCAAGATGATGCTTTGATATCATAATTGTAACACCATTTTCTAGATACATACCCCTAATGGGAATATATCAAAAAGACATACACCATTGGAGTATTTGAAAACTTTGATGCATGATCATAATTATAAAGCGTGCAAAAAGGTTTATAAGTCAAATTCATGAAATAATAGTTATCTAAAAATCTCTATTATAAAATATATATCAATGTATCTGAAAATAGTGATAATGATAACACATACATGACTATTAATACTGAGATGATATAAATGCCCATTTCCTTGTGCAATTGCTCACTGGACCACTAGATCCTCGCCTACCTTATTACTCACATTTACATGTAAAACATACAAAGGAAACGCTTGAATAAAACTCAGTAAATAGAGTCATTTTGATGTTTATGGCTATTAAACTATCTAGTGGTAAAACTCATGTTCTGTTTATAAGCTAACTATTTTCACATTACGACACCTCGATGGCTTGACATGAGTCATCCATGAAAACTATAGTGACCCAAGTTGAAATTAGCATATTTGATGCCTTGGTGAAAGCTACAACAGTGTCTCACGTATATGCAAAACATCTTATTAAGCTATCTAACTAGGATACCCTAATCATATGAGGAAATCTTTGATAACAACTTTTTGTCTTACCATATAAGCTGATCAAAACTATTAATTAACCATTCGAAGATAGCCTCCACCTCGAGCATACATGTGGTGCATCCTGTTAATCATGTGAGGAATATCTAAAAGCCATATCTTTGCCATACACACCTGAAGTGAACTAGGTAGCTATATGTCTTGGCGTCAAATGCATAACGCATCTTATGGGTATCCAACCTTATTGCTCTCACAATTATCATCACTTAAACACATAACTGGTGATTATCTAGTTATGTGACACTAGCCTTAAGGTTGCTAACTTTTTGACTCAAATTCGACTCAATCTAAGCCTGTGTCATCATTCACATAATTGGACACCTCATATATATCGCCTTTGAATTCCTTACCCTCTATTAGCTTATTACTCTTCTTATGTAACTCTTACCCCCTTATGCACATAACATAGTGGTATATTCATGTTTTGACTTTCTTTGAGGGTACATGATCGTGTGTTTCTTAACCCATGCCCGTGTGCCTTTTAAACCATATACAGGGTGTATGACACTCAGCACACAGTCATGTATAGAGTTAATGCACACAGCGAGTTAACCTAGACACACTCTCGTGTACTTAGATCTACGTGTACGAGCTATGTGTCCTCGTGTACACGTCGTCCACTTTTGGAAAACTATACATGGGCATATGTCCTATATCACACAACTGTGCGTTTTTTCCCCTTAGAACGAGCATGAGATCCTATAGTTTTCAAAATTTTGGAATGATACACAGACATGTATAAGGTCATACACAGTCTTGTGTCACGATCTGAAAATCTCACCTTAGGGTTTCTATGCCTTTTTTATTACGATCTCGACGATACACTCACAAACAATACATAATAGTAGTCTCTAAGCATCTTATACATATTGTTTTTACTATTTTTCTAACCATAACACACATACACAAAATCTCAAGGCATCAAATCTAAAAAAACATAGATCTTTCAAGCCAAAACATATATTCATCATACAATCTAGAAATTATGCATGTTTATAACTTGTGTTATTCATAATCACATTTCAATCACCCTAGATTATGTATTTAACACAAAAGGACTTCATAAAGATCGTGATCCAGTAAGGATAGCTATTCCACTTACTTGGACTGTGGCGACAAAGTCTACCTTACATGACAATTACGATTTTGGTGATTGACGGTAGCTCTTCAGGCAACCATAGACTCCTTTCTCACACTCTCTCACTTTTGATTGGCTAGAAAGCAAAACAAATGTGAGAAAATTAAGGTTAATCATATTTTATTTTTATCCCCAAGATGTGATACATGGGCATGTATGGACCATACACGGTTATGTGTCTAGTTGAATGACTAAGACAACTTCTTATTGCACTGCAATCATAATCTGATCCACTTATTGACTTCTTCTAACTATACATGGCCATGTATGCCTCCATACATAAGTGTGCACCCCTGAATTCATTAATCACCATACTTAAAAGCTAAGAAAAGATTGAAATGCTCTTAGGCTTACCTGTGAGTGTTATACTAATATACAAAACTCAACGTGTCATTCTTCCCTAATCGGTTAGATTCATATGATGGCATCAGTGGATGGACCATTCAATCTCATTGGTGTTAGTAGATAGAGTGTTCATCGTTGGTCTTGATTCTTCTTCTCATTGACATAAATGTCTGTGTTTATTGTTTCTTCTTCATTGTAGAGGCTTCGAAGATTTGGTGGAGGCTTGGAAAGTGAGTCAGTGAAGGCTTGGAAAGGGATAAGGTCTTTGAATTAATTTGGTGGAGGCTTGCAAAGGGATAAGATTGTTTTTATTTTATTTGGGGAAGGTGAATAGCCTTGGGGTTTCATATTCAAAATGTGACTTCCTAAAAATGTGTTTTTGTAGGGATTCTTTTGCTTTGTAGAAGGGAATCACCTGTAGAATTCTTTTCATGCGTGAACAGTACAATCATACGGTACTCAATCTTCTCTCATCACAAGGGTATTTTTGGAACTATGCACTTCTTATGGTATATTTGTTATGTGTACAAAAAGTGTGGTAAAAATGTATACATAGGCCTAGATTGTGGTATTTTTTTTAAAATCCCCTTTAAATATGTCTGTCAATACAATTAATGCTTAATTTTTAGCCAATTAATGTTGGATATAAGATATATTAATGGGTCTTTCACAATATTACCTAAGCATTATTATAATTTAAATTATGTAATCTAGGGACTATTACACATATTGAAATAAACGTTAACAATTGGTTTATGTATTTCTTTATGTTGTTAGAATATTCTATAACAGTGTTGCAATGTAATACCCAAAAGTGCATGACAATGCTAATTCTATCATTATATGTTAAGTTTACATTAACGTTAATGTGGGAATATGTTAAATTTGATTAAGTTAAAGAATTTATAAAAATAAAAGGTGGTTGACTATTCATTCTAGAGAGTGAACATTCATTCAACAAATACTAGGTAGACAAATTAGACAATACACCACATTATAAGGAGATTAAGTGGCAAAAGGTCATTCCACTAAGACAAACGCTCGTTTCAATAGTTATCTGAATCAAAATTCTATTTAAAAAAATGGCGTGTTTTGCACGATCAAGTTATCTCAGTGATTATGAATAGAAATTGGATCAACAATAAAATTGCTAATGTGGAATCCAAGTAAAAGATATTTAGATTTTGCATGGATTTATTCAAACTGAGTTCTAGTGTTTAAGCATGCAATTTTGTGTGAACAATTTGTATATGAAGGCAAATTCCTAGATTAGAATTATGAGAATAGGATATAATGATTTGTATATTGTTTGAGTGGTGAAGTATGATGAATGTTGTTAGTATAATTATAAGTTGATTATGATTTATTGAGTTAGGAATTTAAATGCATGATTTTGGGGCATATAACATGTTAAAGAGTCCTAGTGAATGGATTGAAATGTTTTGATTTGAAAAACGTTTGGTGATATATAGGCATTTTTGTTGCTTTAGATGCGATGAAACGATCGTTCCAGTTATAGGAATGGCTATTCTTTAGCTAATTGGGGTTCTTTATGTTATATTCAGGAGTTTTATATTACTACACGTATGTTTGTGGACTATTTATAGACATCCTTTGACATTTTCCAATATTTGGATGATTATATAATATGATTTATTATTTTGTTAAATTAAATGTTTAATTTTACAATGTTAATGATTTAAGAGCTATATCATGCATATTTGGCCAAAAATAATGGCATCTCTATCCGGAAGGCAATACTGCTAACTTAGTTAAACATTGAAAACTAACAATTTTTCTCTAACTTAATTTTAAAAAATTATTTTTTCACCCCCACCATTTAAGATTCCTAAGGTTTCTATATTTTAGGGTTAATAGTCATTCTCTTAAAATTTAAAAGATTGCACTTACACTTCAAAATTTTTTTCCCTTTTCTAGGGACCTTTTTACTAGCGATTCACTTTAACAAGTCATTCGAAACTTCCTCTCCATCCCCAGTGATAATTCAATGTGAAAACCATCAAAAATCTGATTGAAATGATCAGATTTATCCACAAATCTATACAAATCAAATCCCACAAATATGACCAAAATGACTATTTTTAGATTTGGGCATCATGTCTTGTTGTTGTTTCTTTGTCATAGGTGTTTGATGAGCAAACTCTTGTCAACTAGATCTCTTGATTGAGTTTTAGGGAGTGACTGAGTTTATGACCAAGTTCTCAAGTGTTTTTCGTAAGTGGATAGTATGGGTTTTTTCAATGTTGGCGATCAGCTATGAACACAAGAGGGAGACTCATTGCTAGGTCTCATAATAAAAACGAGTTTGTGTTGATTAATGTTGTTGAAAATGCAAAAGTAAGTAGACTTGGCAAGCAGGCGGGCCAGGCTGGGTACAGATAAAACAGGTACAAGTCAAATTATATGAGTGATGATTTTTGAACTCGTACCAGTTCAACAGGTACGAGTCAACTCACAGGTTATCTGTTAATATTAATTTCTTACTATTTATCTTTTGTTTTTATTAATTTAATGTATTCTTTTTTTATTTTAAGTATTTTTCGCTTCAAATACATAAATATTCTATGGAGGAATGAAAATTTACCTCAAATTATAAAAAAGTTTTTAATAAATTTGAAGAATTTTAACATTAAACATGGAATGAATATTTATAATAAAATGTTTAATGCTCATATTTTTTAAATTTGTTTTCAACACAACAAATTTTTTAATTTTAGGGTGGATTTGAGATCATTTAATGTCAAAAGAAGGGAAAATATGTAAAATTTGTGTTAGGTGTGTCATAAGTTTGATGTTGAAGTGAAAAAAGAAAATGAATAAAAAAATTAGGTGATCCGCAAACATACCCGATACGCTTGAAAAAATTTATTACCTACGGATAAAACGAGTACGGGTTCAAAAATCTAAAACTCGTACCTGTATTTAGACAAGTTAACCACAGGTTATGTGAGTGACCAGCCTATTTTGCCACCTCTAAAAGTAAGGCACTCTAAAGCTACTTTTTTTCGCTTTTCCATTTTTGTAATACCCATTTGGTTGATTTTGTTTTTCTGATCTGGGTTTGTTGCAATCTGAGTACATTTTCTTCTGGGTTGGTTTTTCTGTTGCGGGGGTTTTTTGTTTTCGTGCTGATTGGATCATGAATTAACTTCCTGTTTGCCTATACTTGTTTCAGGATTTCATTTTAGCAGTAATAAAGTTTTACTTTTAGTCTTTAGTTGTAAATTTTGAGCTTTTGCAGTGATTTACATCAACCGATGCATTTCTATTTTTTCTGTTCAGATTTATGGGATTCTAAGATTTACGAGATTCGATTTGCACAGATCCATGAAACAAATTTTACCATTTTAATTACTATTTTGTAAGCCCTATAAAAACTATTGTTTTAATTAATTACCCAATAAAAAATGTGTTTAACAATATGTAATAGATAAATATTACTAATATTACTTTTGTGATTTTGGATTTTATTAAATAATTTTTGTTTTTAATTATTGCAAGCCTAAATTACTTATTTCCCATATAAAGTTTGATAAATCAATAAATTCTAACCCATCGGTAAAAGTCCACTAATAGTTTTAATAGTAAAAAGTCTTTGTATCATTTTGTATAAATATTATGATAAGAGTTTAATTAACCATCATTTTATCCTTGATGTTTAAAATATTATAATAAAACTCGTATTGAATTGAATTATGAAGACTATTGTAGGGATATGACTATCATTTTTAAAACTTCTAAAGGCAAATAGGTATTTTGAAAATACAATTATAGCCTCAATAATTTGTCACATGATATTTAACATAGGTGGGGTCTGTAGTTAAATATAATATTTACATCATTAATTTATTGTGTTTTACAATTTTCTTGAAAGTGAAATTGTCGTTTGTAAAATTATAGAAAGCAAATTAAAAGTTTAAAATTATTAAAAAACACCATTAAACTTTTTTAAAATTTTTGAAAGCCTCTAAATTTTTTTATTAACACCTAACATTTTTAAAAATTACAATTCGCATCTCAAACATACAATTATATATCATTTACACCTATATTTATACCTTACTAGTAAATTCTTTTATTATGTTAATTAAAATTAATATAAATTAGGAGTATATAAAAATTTTAATAAAATTTTAGGGGTAAGATGTTATTTAGCTTGAAGGCATTTTTCCCTTTTCAATTAAAAAATTTGGATATTAAATGAATTACCCCAAACATTAGGGGTTTAACGAAATTGCCCATTTTTTTTAAATTAAGCAAAAATGTCCTTTTTACTTTAAATGACCGAAATTTCCTCGTATATAAACAAAGAAAACTCATATCCCCACCCTCCCCGATCCCTTGTTCGCAAAATCAGAGAATTACCTGGGCCTTCTAAAGAGTAACAGGTGTGCGGATTTTAGACTTTTTAGATTAAATTTTTGACTTTTTTCGATGACGAAAATAACAAAGAAAGTGAGTAAATCATCTCTTATCTTATTTGAAGCATTTTTATGTTTAGATTTTGGGCATTTTTCATATTTGAACAATTGATTTTGGATTTTACAATAAATTTTGTGTATAATTATTATAAGCCCAAATGATTTATTTCCCATCCAAGGTTGATAAATTGACAAATTCTAACCCATTTATGAAAGTCTACTACTGTTTTTAATAGTAAAATGTCTTTGTATCATTTTGTATAAATATTATGATAAGAGTATAATTAACTATCATGAAAACTCATATTAGATTAAACTACAGAGATTATTGTAGGGATATAAGTATTATTTTTAAAACTTACTGAGGGTAAACAAATATTTTGAAAATACAATTATAGCCTCAATAATTTGTCACATGATATTTAACATGGGTGTGGGGTCTTCGGTTAAATATGATATTTGTATCTTTAATTTATCTTGTTTTACTTTGTTCTTGAAAGTGTAACTGTCGAAAGCATATTAAAAATTTAAAATTATTACAAATGCCATTAAACTTTTTTTAAATTTCTAAAAGCCCTCTAAATTTTTTTATTAACACCTAACAGTTTTTAAAATTATAGTTCGGATATCAAATATACAATTATATGTCATTGACACATATATCTGTACTTAACCAATAAATTTTTTTATTATTTTAATTAAAATTAATATAATTTAAGAGTATATAAAATTTTTTAATAAAATTTTAGGGGTAAAATGTCATTTAGCTTCAAGGCATTTTTCCCTTCCCAATATAAAAAATTGGAATATAAATTAAATACCCTAAAAATCAGGGGTTCAAGGAAATTGCCCAATTATTTTGAACTTAAACAAAAATATCTCTTTTTCCTGAAATGATCGAAATATCCTCATATATAAACAAAAAAATATTCATACCCCCACCCATATTTTTCCTGATCAAATGTTCCCAAAATCAGAGAATTACCTAGGCCTTCCATAGAGTAACAGGTGTGCAGATTTTTGACTTTTTGGATGAAATTTTTGACATTTTTCGATGACAAAAATAACAAAGAAAATGAGTAAATCATCTATTATCTTGTTTGAATTATTTTTATGTTTAATTTTTATTGATTGGATTAAGATTTTGGGCATTTTTCATATTTGAACAATTGATTTTGGGTTTTATAAAATAAATTTTGTGTTTAATTATTATAAGCCCAAATGATTTATTTTCCATCCAAGGTTTGACAGATCGAAAATTTCTAACCCACTTATAAAAGTCTACTATTATTTTAATAGTAAAAAGTCTTTGTATCATTTTGTATAAATATTATGATAAAAATGTAATTAATTATCATTTTATCTCTGATGTTTAAAATATTATGATAAAACTCACATTGGATTAAACTATGAAAATTATTGTAAGGATGTAAATATTATTTTTAAAACTTACTAAGGGCAAATAGATATTTTAAAAATACAGTTATAGCCTCAATAATTTGTCACATGATATTTAACACGGCAAGGTCTTTGGTTAAATATGATTTTACATCCTTAATTTATTGTATTTTACTATGTTCTTGAAAGTGTAAATGTCATTTGTTAAATTATTGAAAGCATATTAAAAATTTAAAATTATTAAAAAACACCATTAAACTTTTTTAAAATTTTCGAAAGCCTCTAAATTTTTTTTATTAACACCTAACATTTTAAAAAATTACAATTCGCCTCTCAAACATACAATTATATGTCATTTACACCTATATCTATACCCAACTAGTAAATTCTTTTATTATGTTAATTAAAATTAATATAAATTAGGAGTATATAAAATTTTTAATAAAATTTTAGGGTAAGATGTGATTTAGCTTGAAGGAATTTTTCCCTTTTCAATATAAAAAATTTGGATATTAAATTAATTACCCTAAAAATCATGGGATTAACGAAATTGCCCAATTTTTTGAAATTAAGCAAAACTGTCCTCTTTACTTGAACTAACTGAAGTACCCTCATATATAAACTAAAAAAAAAATTTATATTCCCACCCATACATTCCCCGGTTCATTATTCCCAAAATTAGAGAATTACCTAGGCCTTCCACGAAGTTACCAGTGTGCGGATTTTTGACTTTTTGGTTGGAATTTTTTACATTTTCCAATGACGAAAATAACAAAGAAGGTGCATAAATCGTCACTTATCTTATTTGAATAATGTTTTGTTTAATTTTTACTAATTAGATTAAGATTTTGGGCCTTTTTTAGATTTAAACAATTGATTTTATGGCTTGATTCTTGCTTGCTTTAGATGAATTAGCTTAGAGCCATTGTGTTTAAGCAAGTGTAGAATTGTTTATTGTTGGAATAGTAATAAGAAACTGAGATTTTGGTCAAAAAATTGTGCAATTTTGAAATTAGAACTTCACCTCGGGGGAGAAATATTAAACCTGAGGAATCTCAAATTTGAGAAATATGCCCCTACTTGAATCAAGGCCACAGGGGAGGGGGCAAATGTGATTTTCTAAACAGTAATTACATTGGGGGGTCTATCAGAGAACCTTGAGAGAAAGGGAAAAATTGCAAGTTTTAGAATAGTATCTTACGGATGACCACAGGGTAAGGGGAATGTTGATTTTTTAAATAGTGATACTAATAGGATCCTCTGGGGGAAATTACGAGTTTTTAAATATTTTGGACCTGTGGGAGAGAAAGAAATTGATAAGGAGGTAAATTGAAATTTTTAAACATTTAGGACCTATGAAAGAGTGAGAAAATATTAAGGGGCAAATTGATAGTTTGTCTAAATCTAAGGTTTTTTTAGGCATAGTTTTCAAATTTTATATCTGGCTTTTCACATTCTAGGGTTTTTCGACTTGTAGTTTTTGAATTTCATGTCTTTTTTTCTTTTTGTGATTTATAAGTTTTTTGACATGTAGTTTTCGAATTTGTGGTTGGTTTTTTGGTTTTTGTCAATTTACGATTTTTCGAAATCTATTTTTCCAATTTAATGCCTGTTTTTTTATTCTATCATTTGTAGGTTTTTGGACCTATAGTTTTGACTATCATATATGTTTTTTGGTATTTGTCATACTTGGGTTTTTCGACGTGCAGTTTTCAAATTTTAAATTGATTTTTTTGTCATTTTAGGATAATTGGATGTGTAGTTCTAGAATTTCATGTCTATTTTTTGATATTTGTCATTTTAGAGTTTTTTTACATATAGTTTTCGAATTTCAAATTTATTTTTCGATATTTGTCATTCTTAGGTTTTTCGATATATAGTTTTCAAATTTTAGATTAGTTTTTCAATTTTTGTCATACTTAAGTTTTTCGACGTGCAATTTTCAAATTTTAGATTAGTTTTTTTATTTGTTTCATTCTAGGGTATTTCGATGTGTAATTTTTGAATTTCTAGTCTATTTTCTGGTGATAGTCATTTTAGCGTTTTTTCCAATATGTAATTTCTGAATTTCAGGCTAGTTCTTCAATTTTTGTCATTCTAAAGTTTTTTACGTATAGCTTTTGAATTTTAAGTCCATTTTTCAATTTTTTTCATTGTAACGTTTTTCGACATGTAGTTTTCAAAATTTAGGTCAATTTTTTATTTTTGTCACTCTATGATTTTTTTTAATGTGTAGTTTTTGAATTTTAGATCAATTTTTTTGTTTTTGTTATTTTATGAGTTTTTTACTTATAGTTTTCAAATTTAAGATCATTTTTTTTTTGTCTCCGATTTTATATCTGTTTTTTATGAAATTCTTATCAAGTTTATCATGATAATAATTTCTTTTTTATAGGATATTTCCAATAAAAGAAAATGTGAGGACATCAAATTAAGAATTTCGGACAAGGCATGACACTTTCAAGCAAAGGTTACTTCTCATGTACAACAAACCGCAATGTCTAAAATTAAATCTACATTAACATAAACACAATTGCAATTGTTGGAGAGGACTTGCTTTGGGCATTTGCTTTGATTACAAGATATGAGATTTAGTTGAGTGTTGGTGCACTTATTCATGTTGTGACAGTTGTATCAAGGATTAGGGAGAAATGAGTTTTGGTTTAGAATTAATGGGCCCATTCGAGTTTGCACTTATGACTGGGCTATCATTTAGTCAAATCACTGTTCTTTCATATATATTTCATGAGGATCTAAAGATAAGATTTGGGAGAACTACTTTCAAGGATGTTAAAAGGTGCAATATTATGATTTAAAGTGAGTTTTCTTGGCAAAGCCATGGGGGGATGACGATATCAATACCGTCAAAATGGTCAGATTATATTGCCTTCATAT
Organism: Mangifera indica; assembly: GCF_011075055.1. NCBI lineage: Eukaryota > Viridiplantae > Streptophyta > Magnoliopsida > Sapindales > Anacardiaceae > Mangifera > Mangifera indica. The sequence continues at coordinate 80,247 of NW_025401150.1, read as the reverse complement.
GGTGTTACTAGGGAACGAGAAATGAAAGAAGATATCTGTAGAGTATATTTAGTTAGTCGATCACTTGGACAGTTTCAACTCTTACTCGTGGGGTGTTCTAGTGTGAAAAATGACATAAAAGTCAATGTCCCAGGTGAGTGATATGATATCTATGGGTTCCCACTCGCACTCCAAGTAAGTGTATATTTATTAATTATATATATTGATTGTCAGGGAAAAAAATTATTAATTGAATTTAAACATTAATGTTTACATTGCAGTTTTAGATCTATAAGACAATCCACACCCTGTATAATTGGGTGGACTTGGTTGCTATTGATACATCTCCATGAATGTTTAGGTGGCATATGAGAGATATTTTTGGATAAAGTCATATGGGAATTAGTTGATTGATTTTATTGATTCATGCAAATATGTTTAATTATATATCTTAATAAGTAAGATGATGTTACTTTCCTGCTCCAACTATCACTAACCAATGAGGCTACATGACGGTATGCTGACATTGTTGCCTACAGGGATATGTTGGAACCCCAGTCATACTTGGTCTTAGTGGACATTCAAGCCCTTTGTCTTAAGACACCTATTGATGTTCAAGCCCCTGTTACCAAGTAAATTACATGTCATGTTGTTGAGACCCTACCCACTGAGACCAAACATCTTCATGGCGTTGAGGACCCTGTTATCGAGCATCCTATACATGAATGCCCATCGACTACATCACCTATTCTGTCCCCCTTAGATATTGCATTGGCCCAGTAGGGCAATATGATATATGGTGAGATTTCTTGTTTGTAGGACCAAATGTCAATCTTGCGAGAGTAGATATCTCGACTAGAAGATCGTATGAGTCATTTGAAGGACATCATGACTTGTATACGAACAAATACAGTTAAACAGGTGATAATGCCACATCTTATTTATTCATTCTGTAAACTGTATTTACTAGTTTGTCTAACACGTATATTAACTTCGCATAGGGTACTCACGATGGTGTTGGGAGGCCCTTACCCATTGGCTCTACGATTCCATCACCTTTCTCACCAGAGTTTTGTAATTAATTTTTGTTAGTATATTTATATAAAATGTTATTAAACAATTTATTATTAATATTCATACAAGGTATGGTCTTGAAGAAGTATCGATTTAAAGTTCTCCACACACACACCTTCCTCGATTATAGAGGTAGGGTAAATTCTTGTTGTTAAGTCAGTTGAATGCAATTAAATATTATTATGTATATTGAAATTGTTTTTTCCTTCTTTTCAAGATGAATGATTGTGTTTAATTGCTTACCTCCCCAGGCCAAGCAAATGGGTCATTGATATTAGTTCACAAAAGGATAAGTTACTCGATGTTATGTCATAGGGAGAGCATGATAAGGTATATTTATAATTAAATGTATATTTATAGATATATTGATCACTGATAATATTAAATTACTTCTTCAGTCCATCCTAAGGGTATAGATGGTTGATTAATAACAATAAAGAATTCCCCTACCAAACCTCATCCATCATATGTAAAGAAGATAACATTAACCGATTTCATCATGTTTGTTAACTAAGATGAATAATTGAATTAATAATTTTATGTAATTTTTTAGTTGTGCGGATCGCTTATGCTAGGGTCATCTAGAAAAGTCTATTATTCACACTTCGTATAAAAATCTAATAAAATCGAAGGCGAGACGATAGGTTCAGACCATTCCATTGTCTATTGTAGAGCATAAAGAAGCTTTCCTTACATGGTACACCAAAGTTACAACATCTAAAGATTATGATGTTTATTGCACAGGAGCAAAGTCCAAAGCCGTTTTTTGACATAGTTGTCGAGCTACACGAATGGGTGACCGAAGATGTAAGTGGCCTATATCTATTGACTTGGTTTAAATATTTTATATATTTATGAAAACATAATACAATTCATGTTCTTTATTCATTTCAGCATGTAGATTCCTTCTTGACAGTACTATGTCAACACCAGTATGAATAGCAAGCCATCATCTCATAGAATTAAACGATGACCCATACCTTCTTCATAGGATATATCAGAATGACATATGAGAGTTAAAGTACCACGCCGCCAGAAGAGTATTAATGCCCTAAGCTATCCATGAAGATGGTATAAGTAGATTACATGCTTGATTTGTTTTACAAACCATAGGAAAAGGTTGATAGGGTATTGCATATGCGTGTTTCCATAAAAATTTACTTATATACAACACATGTGTCCATTATAATTTCTCAATGTTTCTAGGTTTTCATCCTTATAAACTTCAATTATACCCATTAGGTTGTTGGGGTCCTAGATTTACATGATTGATCGATCACTATATATGTCTCTAGGACAACATATATAGGCAAAAATGATGGGCTCAAGTGGTGAATGCAACCCTACACCATATTCATCCCAACATCATTAGTAGGGATGAGTTTTTGGACCATTGTTGGGTATACACTACGAAAAGATCATTTGATATTGCATCAAGCGAAGGGTGCCCACCAGGAGGGTGAAGGTTTTAATGATTACAATATTTTTATGTTGCACTTCATAAAATGTATGACGCTTTCACAGAGCCTAGATTTCCATTGTGAGTCATCTACCTTAATGCCTAAGTGTTTGACCTTACAGTTGTATTTTCGCTACATCAAGTAGATCGCGAATATACATTTGTATTTATCATTGGTCTTTCATATGATTTTTGAGATGTTATGTATATATTTATTTACGATGGTTTATTCGTCATGTGTTTGATTTTATATTTTTTTCATTTTTTTCAGTTTTATTGCAATTTACTCAAGAACAAATGGCAGAATAACTCTTTCATCGATGGCAAGTAACCATTCTGATTGGTTCCCAAGTGGATTGATAGCTTCCACATACATATCACATAGTATTCGATGGTGTAGAAACGATGAACCCATGCATAAACATTGATAAGTCTCATATATCTTGCAACAACAATGACATGCTTACATTGAATACATGAAAGCTAAAACTTTATGCACATATAAGCCATTTTATGAAAATCCACAATGCCTAAGTATCTACCACGACTTATAACCTGATACCAAACATTTGTAATTGGACGAACCTCCAAGTGCATAGCCTTCAACATATGGTGGCCAAACTTCTCCTTTGTCCATAGTGTAATGAGGTGGAGGCATTCATCTATAATTTTAAAAATCATTGGCACATTTATTAATAAATAAGCATAAGTGTAAAAAGTCATAATCAATTAGATAATTAGTTTTTACGCCATACATACTTACATGGTTTCTCCTCCCATAAAACCATTACTACAATATGCCCCAAATAAACTCGAAGAGCATTATGATGGGCAAACCTTATGTGTTTGACGAAGTCATTAAATGACTTTGTAATGTTAGTTGTTATTATGTTATAACTGTGCTTTAGAAAGTGTGTCTTGCTCTATTAGTGAAACCTTACCTCATGTAGGTAAACCCCCACTTAAAGATGTGTTTCATCAATAGATTTCGTATGTTTTTGCGGTTTTCCAATATAAACACACTACCTATGAGTTTATTAATAATATGAGTACTTTGTTATCAAAATTTATAAAAATTTCAAATGTATAAAAATTTCACAAAAGTATAAACGTGTTATCTGTGAGTTGTGCTTGTATTATGATCACATGTTACAAAAAAGGTGATGGCAACACTATCCATGGTGTACATCTAGAAAGACCTCAACCATTGTAGAGTATATAATGTGATGTCGATTTGAGATTATTGCAAACTTTGGTACTTCATAGATGCAATATTTAAGCTTTATTAAAAACCAGTACCACATCTTCTTTTTTACCCATGCAAAAAATTATTGAGTAGATTTAGTTATTAATATCCAGCATCACCGTGAGAAATAAATGTCCTAAATATCAACCTTTAAGGAAAACAACATCAATGCAAATAACAAGTCAAAGATATTATTTAAATACATGGATAGAATAACCCAATGCCATGAAAAAATACTAAAAGTGATGTTTATTGTTTGTTTTTATATGCATCATAGTTTCTTGATTAGCACGCTTTAAATTATAACAATAATCAGACAAGAGCATAAGTAACTCTTCTGGTGAGCCTCTCAATATGTAATGCCCAATTTCTTACCCACCAAACCTATGAATATGATATGTCAATTTTATACCATCAACGATATTGATAATGATCTTTTTAGATCGATAAATATGATTAATCAACACAAACTTTGACTTCATTAATTAACTTAAAACTTGAGCCCTAGTTTGCCTGTGATGTGGCTTTATCTAATCTATTGAACATGTGTGTATGGGATTCATTTTATGAATTTGAAATACTTGATTGGGTTTTACTCTTCTTCCTGATAGAAACAATTCATATTTCTCATCATAGCACTTAATCTTCCATCTCCTCATGTCTGACTTTACCATTTTGTATTGAAATCCTTTCTCCAAGGCACATTGTGTCATTACATCTTGCAAGTGTTTTTTATCATTAAAAATGTCACCAAGTTACAACATTCCCCTCTCGTATTTATCATAAACCATTTGATAATGTTAAGGCTGTGAAGAAAAATTAGGTAATCACTTAAATGAATCAGTGGGGACATTATCAAAAAATATTGCAAAATATTTCCTGCCACCCATAATAGGATCTTCAAGCTGGAGACTATTTATACATAGTTAACAAGTTATATATCCCCAAAATCTAACTCATTAAGAGGAACATCAATCATCTCGTTCCCATCAAAGTCACCCCAATCTGGAACCTTTTTTTTTTTTGTCTCTATGAACCCATTTTGCAGTAATAAAGAATGCATCATTATGGAAATAAACCAAGTCTTCCCCATTAGGTTCATTTTTCATTTCACTATCATCGTTGCCATATGTTGCTTCTTTTTCTTGACCTTCGATTGCAGTACATGTAACAAAAACTATAATACATTCCTAGAAGTATTGTGACATGTCAATAAGACCTTCTACATCTTTATCATTTTCGATTTTTACAAGGGAATTAAGCTCAATACTTTTTGGTTTCATGTATAGCTGAATGTAGTTTTAAATCGGATCAATACCATACTTTTTACTCAAAAGTTGGATAAATCCCTCAAGTGTTGTTTTGGATGGAATTTAACCAATTTTTTAAAACCTCCAATATATTTCATTGTGTTATAATCATGTTGGATCCATTCGCCTTGGAAACGAAAAATAGTATAGCCAGTCATTTCAATTATCAATCCTACAATAGAAAATTTTGGTAAAAAAATAACTTTTATTATAAAAAATCCACAATGGACATTTACCAATTCAAAATGGCCCCTACATTTTTTCATAATTTCATTTAAGCCCTTCATTTAGGATTGACTATCAATATGCCACCTCTAATGTCCAGACAATTTATTAAACACCCCCATAAATTATCTAAAACAAAATTGTTTATTTCATATATATGATTAATACCTAAATGCCTTTATATTTTTTTAATATTTCATTTTACCCCTAATATATTATAAAATATCAAAATGCATCCTATATGTTCATAACATATACGAACTTGATGTTTTTATATTATCGAAATACCCTTTCATTTTAGGAGTATTTTTAGCACCCTAATATTTTATCTAATTTCAAAATACCCTCTATATTTATCTAACATTTTATTTAACACCCTTATATATTGTCTTGTATCGAAATGACCCTATATTTTATCACAATGTCCTTATATTTTTTCTAAAATTTCATTTAAAGCCTTAATACCTTGTTTAATACCAAAATGCCTTCATATTTTTCTAACATTTCTTTAACACCCTAATATATTATCAAATATCAAAATGCCCCTTCTATATAATATATGAACTTGATTTAACAAATAAAATTAAGTTTTGGGTTAAGATTCATATAAATATCTTGTTCTCACAAAGTGATTTTTTTCGACTTGAATTTAGAAATCTAAATTTCATTTCTTTCGAACGAACCCATAATATCAAATATTGACTAAAAATGAAGGTGAGAGTAAGAATTTGAATGATATGAGAAAGGTATAAGAATGAGAGTTTATATAGAAGTGGTAAAGGGTAGTCTTTTGTTTTAAAAAAATTTGGGGCATTTTAGCTTGAGGCTTTGAAAATAGAGCATTTTTACTTAGGAAATAGAAAATGAAGCATTTTTGCTTAGTTTAAGATAGGATAAGGTATTTAATTTAATTTTCCAAAAAAATTTAACAAATTTAATAGAAGGATGAAAAAATTGACATTTTCAACTTACAGGGTCTGTTACTTAGTCAAAGCTTGGGTGGGACATAGTTATTTGGCCTTATTATATAGCTTTAATGCAACTAGCTTGAACCTGGAGACAAAGAAGTCTAATACATAACATTTGCCTATATACAACGGATGTTGTTATAATTAGCCAAAGGACTTGTTCACCTTTTTTATTTTTTAAATTTTTATCCATTAATTTTAAAAAATTAAAATACTTACCAATATGTTAAATTTGGTTTTTATTATTAAGAGTAAAATAGTCATTTTGAGATTTTATATAAAGAAATAATAATTTATCATATGTCTTACCTTAGTTTTGAAAATTAATAATTTTCTCCCAACTTAATTTTAGAAAGTTACTTTTTCATCCTCACCATCTAAGGGTTTTAGGATTTTCATATTTTATGGTTAACAGCTGCTCTCTTTAAATTCAAAACATTGCACTTCATTTTTTAATTATCGTTCTTCTTGGCACTTCACTCCAATGTGTCATTCGACACCTTCTTTCTCCTTGGTGGTTTCTCGGTGTGAAGACCACCAAAAATTTGACCAAAATAATCGGATTTGTCATATGGATCTGTGCGAATCCTATAAATCTGACTTGATGATTATTTTTAGATTTGGGCATCATTTCTTGTTGAGGTTTTGATTATTTGTCATAGGAGTTTGATGAGTAAACTCTTGTCAACAAGATCTCTTGACTGAGTTTCAGGGAGTGACCGAATTTATGATCGAGTTCTGAGGTGTTTTTCACAAGTGGGTAGTGTGGATTTTTTCAGTGTCGACGATGAGTTATGGACACGAGAGTATCTATAGTTTATGATCGATTTCTCATTGTTGGGTCTCATAATAGAAACAAGTTTGTGTTGATTAATGTTGAAGAAAATGAAAAAATAAAACATTTCATAGCTTCCAACCACTTTTCTTAGTGTTTATCTAGCACAGCTTCTTTATAGCATTCTGGTTCTCCTCCTTCAGTAAGTGTCATATAATCACTTGAAGGGAATCTATATCTTTTGACTCGATTTCCAACCAATCTTCTCGAATCAGGTTCTTGTATGATAAGAGGTTCATCAACATCTTTCTCGTCAGCTCCTTCTTCTTCACCTTCTTGCATGACTCCCCTTTTATTATTGTCTTGTAAAGTTCCCCCTTCATTGCAATCAACAAGTAGAGGAACCCGCTCCAGATTTACTGGATATTCTTTTATTTGCTTAGGCTTCCTTGATATCTTCAATGGTTTCATCTTCAAGGAAGATAACATCTTTGTTTCTAATAATCTTCTTATCAACAGGATCCCAGAGTCTATAGCCAAATTCCTCATGAGCATAACCTAAGAATATACATTCCTTGGATTTTTTGTTAAGCTTGGTTCTCTCATCTTGTGGAATATGAATAAAATCTCTACAACCAAACATTTTCAAATGCCTATGAGAAATATCTTTTCCAGTCCATACCTTTTATGGTATATTGCCATTGAGTGGAACTAAAGGTGACAAGTTAATTAGATCAACTGCAGTTCTCATTGCCTCCCCCTAAAAGGAGTTTGGCAATTTTGCGTTTGAAAGCATAAATATGATTTTTTCACAAATTGTTTTGTTCATCCTTTCTGCAATGTCATTATGTTGTGGTGTTTTTGGTATTGACTTCTGAAGTCTTATGCTAAATTTTCTATAGTATGTAGAAAATTTTCTATTTTATATAGAGTTTCTTGAAAACTTCTAACACTTGGTCTTTGGTTTTTAGGGCAAAGGCCCACAATTTTCTAAGGTGGTCGTCAATGAATATGCATATATCAATGTGTACCAAATCAAGAATATTTGGTTTTCTTGATGGTGTGGAACTTTGGAATGCAACTCTATGCTATTTTTTGTGGATGCAATTGACACAAGTCAGTAGAGGTACACCTTTGATTCTAAGTAAAAGTTTTTTTCTTACAAGCCTCTAGAGCCCTTTCTCACTAATATGAACAATTAGTTTGTGCCATAACTCGATTGAGACTTCTTTCTCCATCACATTCGTCCAATTTTTGAACAACTTCACTTTTATTGTGTAGAGGGAGTTTATGTTGTTTCCTCTAACCATCACTAGAGTATCTTTAGTAACCTTCCACTTCTGTTTGCCAAAATAATTTTCATGGCTTTCATCATCGAGCTTTCCAGTGGAGATTAAATTTAACTTGATGTCTGGAACATGTCATACATCTTTGAGAAGCAATTTGTATCCAGTGTTGGTTTCCAAATAAACATCTCCTATGCTGACAATTTTGGATGCTTCATCATTTCTTATCCGCATGAAACCAAAGTCTCTAGTAATATAGGATGAGATGGCATCCTTCCTTGAAGTGACATGGAAGGAAGCACTTAAGTTAACCACCCAAATTTGATCTTGACATGTGAGATTGATCATATTGTCACCTAGGACGATTTTAACTTCGTCTCCAGCTATTACAATGTTTGCTTTTGAGGCTTCTACTAGTTGATTTTTAGATTGCTCAGCTTTCTATTTCCTGCACTCCATTTTTAAATATCTAGACCTACCATAATAATGGCAAGTGATGTCTTTTCTTGGTCAAGATTTTGATTGGCCCTTTTGTTGATTCTAATGAGATCTACTTCTGTTTCTGCTATGCCATTCTTGCTTTTCTGAAACAAAAGCATCAAATGTTTCACCATCTTGCTATCGTTTGGATTCTTCATTCAGTAATTTGTCCTTCACCATTTCCATGGTCACCTTTCCATCAGAGGTTGAATTTTTCATAGATACAAAAAGTTCATCCTAACTTTTTGGCAAAGAAATCAACAGAAATGTTGCTAATTGATTGTCATCAAATCTACAGTTCATCATTGTGAGTTGATCTGTAACACTTTCAAACTTGTTCATGTGTTAAAACATACTACTACCATCTCTGTATTTCGAGGTGATGAGGTGGCATATCAAATTGGCTACATTTTGTGTACTTGGTTACGCATACGTCTTCTCCAATTTTTCCTACAGCTTGCAAGCATCAGTTTCTTTAGCAAAGCTCTACATAATGCTTCTTTCAATCCATTGTCTAATTTGAGTGGCATACTTCCTATTAAGTGTTAACTCAAGGAGTTATTATACTTTTATTTTTATGATAACAAACTAATATGTCTCTAAGCATATTGACTAATAACTTTACTTAAGTGTAAGTTTAAATTGCAAGAATTCATAAAATGCATTTAAAGGAATTTCAAGATAGAAATAAAAGAGAAGACTCAAGTGAAGAATTATTGAAGATTTGAACAAAAACTCAAGTTTAGGTAGATATTTTTATAATTTTAAAATATTTGTTTTGATTAGAATGTTTATTTATATCTAATAGCTCACTCACAATTTATTCTCATATCTTTTACATTTTGGGTTAAAATGTTTTTTTTTTCAAACTTATTAGGTTAAGCCAAATTTTTATCAAAGTTTATTAACTCATTTAAAATGATGAAGTTTTGTGAACTACATTTTCATATCTCAAAATTGGTTTTAAAAGAATTTTCAAATATTGGTTAAATTGTCACTTTTCAAAGGTTTAGGGGGCAAATAAATTTTTTAAAAATATAAGGGGTAAAATGTAATAAAATTTGATTGACTGAATTTGACAAATCGAATTCTTCAATGATAGCTTTCAAATTATCCAAAAGTCATGCATTTTGGTTTTTAGAAATTCAGTTGACCGAATTCAATCTGATCGACCAAATTTTGCTTTAAATTTTCTAACGGCTAGTATCACGTAGACACTATAGAAGTGTCATGTCATATCTGGTTGACCAAATTACATCCAATCGACAAAATTTTAATTTTTCTGGAAAACTAAAACAGCTAGTTTTTATGCACAACGGTAACTTTCATCATTTTCCCCTATATAAACCCAATCAGATTCACTTGATATAGACTTTTGCCACTAAGAACTTTCATATATTTGAGAGCAAATCAATTTTGAGCTATTCACTTGCAAATTCTCTTCTCTAATCAAAACCCTTGCTTACATACTTTTTGATTTCATTTGTATTGAGTTGTAATAAGCTTAAACTTTCATATATACTATTTGAGAGAGATTATATTTCAAATTTATACAAAAATTCGTACAATAAGAGAGTGAGGTTCACTCTTGAAGAGACTAAGAAATTTTTAGTGAGAGAAATTGAATTATAGTATTTATAAAGGTTAATAGCACCTTGGAAGCTATTTTTGTTGTAAAGAAAAGCTTAGTTGGGATTTTGTTAACCAAAGATTAGTAGAATACTCCAAGAGAGATAGCTTAGAAGAGTGGACATAAGTCGGACTGTGCCAAACCACTATATATCATGTGTTTGATTTTCTCATCTCTCAAACTTATATTTTATGTTATATTATTTTGATTGTGTTGATTGTTCAAAATATCTCTTATCATTCTCATAAATTATATTAAAATAGTTAACATTCATTAAATTAAATAAATTGGATTAATTCTTTAATTTGATAAAGATTGTTTCAAATTCCTTGATTTACCCCCCTCTTAAGTAATTCGATCCTTCATGGAGCACTTCCTAGTCTTCATCTTTCATATCCATCGAATTGCCAACTGCTACACCATTGACAGATTTGATAGGCTTCCACAGATCTTTCCTATACAAAATATCCTCCATCATTGACCTCCAAGCTATGTAATTTGTTGGAGTCAGTTTGAACATATTACCTGTATTCTCTATTTTTATCTAGACAGACTTTTCTCTCTGCTCGCACACATGCAAAGGATTCCCTTACCAAAACTTACCACTTGAGGCGGGACCTACCTATCAAGTACATTTTCTTCTGGTTTGGTTTTTCTATTTTGGAGGTTTTTTGTTTTCTTGTTGATTGGATCATGAATTAACTTGCTTTTTGTCTATGCTTGTTTCAGTATTTCAGTTTAACAATAATAAAGTCTTAGTCTTTAGTTGTAAATTTTGAGCTTTTGGAGTGATTTACATCAATTGAAGATTTTTTTTAATTCGTGCATTCCTATTTTTTATATTTAAATTTATGGGATTTGTTCTAATATGTGAAACTAGTTATAGATTCTGCGACATTGCTAGATTCTAAGATTTATGGGATTGGATTTGCATAAATTCATACGATAAATTTGACCATTTTAATTAGATTTTTTATGATTTTTATGTTGAGAAACCACCAAAAAAAAAGAGAAAGTGTCAGACAACTCGTCGAAGTAAATTATTAAGAAGAACAGTCCCTAAAAAAAACTAAATTATTATTTCTATAAATAAAATATGAAAAAAATTATTTTATCTTTGATATAAATAACTAAATTTAACATAAGAGTATGTGTTAAAAAGTAGTGAGAATAAGTCTTTGGACTTATAATTACTATAAATTTTATTTTTTTATAGGGAAAGTGATGAGATTCTGGGAGACCTTGATCCATCAACATCTTACAACTGTCACGTAAAAACATGAAAATTTTCTCCATCTTAGTAAATGCCCTTCTAATTTACGAGTACATAAGCATCACCTTTCATTTAATATTATAGCAATATGCTTAGAATTCATCGATAAAAGAAGGTTAAATAAAGAGTGCAAAGCCTTGGCTTAGTTCCACTCGCCATTCATTTTTCACAAGGTCTGATCATGTTTATAATTCTATTGTTTGACACTTCATTATAATTCTTTTACACTACTAGCTTTTTTTATTGCTTTTTTCTTGTTAATTAATATGGGAAATTGTCTAAGGGAAAAAGCTCTAGATCCCAATGATCAACCACTCAACATTGCTAATCCTCCAGCTGGTTTGTCTTAATTTAATTTCTTTTACTTTATACAAATTCTTAGCTCAAATGGATGTTAATCATATCATTTATCTGTTCGAATCTTAATTATAATCAGGAGTGCCTCCTCCCAGAAAAATTCATACAACACAAAAGAAGAAAAAGACTTCAAATATTTTACAAGGTAAAAGCAAATAACATCATTTTCAGCTTCCATTCATCAACTAGCATATGTTACTTTACGTTCCATGCTGCAGTGAGTCGCATTAAACATGAAAGATACGATTATCAATACTGACAGTGGAGACATTCAAAGTCACAGAAAGGTATAAATTAATTATTGTAACTGAATTTGTTTCTTTTCCTAGTTTAACTTGATGTGTTTTTGTGCATGCAGAAAACCAACGTATATACATAAATCATGCTGGCAGGCTAAATTGTTTTTGCCATAAAATCCTGGAGGCTGCTACGCGCGAATTTAGCGAAAAGAATATCATTGGGAAGCTTATATAGGATACATCAATTCTTGGACAATGACTCCTGCAAAACCAAGACATGGAATTGCCATTGCTGTCAAGAAACTGAGAAGGAAAGGATTTCAAGGCCAACATCTCTGATTCAATAGTCGATATTCTCCACTTCACCCAGTACATTGTCCACTATGATTTTACTTTTTAGCTTTACAATTCAAATGCATTTTGATGGATAAGGGTGTCACATTTTATATGCCATTCTCAATCCCTCTTGATGTATTTATCAATGCTAATTTAGGCTTGGTGTGAATTGTTGATTCATAGAGAATGAATTGGATTTTTTGAGCAGATTAAATCATCCGAATGTTATAAAGCTCATAGGGTATTGCTTTGAAGGTGAACATGGAATGCTGGTTTATGAGTACATGACTGAAGGAAGTTTGGAAGATCATCTCCTGAGCTGTAAGTCAAGCAAGCTAACCAATTTTAAGACTCTACTATGACATAAAATCAAATGACTAGAGAAATTTAGACAGTTTATATATTGTGACATGCAGAAAATGATTGTGTCCTAAACTGGAATCAAAGAATCAAAATAGCTTTAGGGGCAGCCAGGGGCTTAGAATACCTTCATACTTATTGGAGACCAATCATTCATCATGATGTTAAAGTTTCGAATGTCCTGCTAGATGATATGAGTTCTTTTTCTTTGTAATTTCAACACAGCTTTTGAAAGATCAGTTTACGTGATTGACGTTCCAAGATGTTCATTTTGTAAGAGAATATTGCAGGATTTCAATGCCAAATTATCAGATTTTGGACTGGCTAAGTTTGGACCCCTAGTTGGAAAGTCCCATATTTCCACAAACTTGGCACCAAAGTATACTTTGCTCCTGAATATATTGCAACAGGTGATGTAATCATTTTAAATCACATCTTCCCGGTGATGACTAATGATGTATAAGGAAAATAGCTCTGTTTGTTGCTCATTTATGTATCTGTTTTACAGGACGTTTGACTGTAAAAACTGAGGTTTATAGCTTCGGCGTGGTACTTTTAGAGATCTTCTTGGGCAAAGATGCAGTGAAAAAATATCCAAATGGTTTGGCAGGGATGTGGGCAAAGCCATATCTTAGCAACAAGCAGGAACTGCATCGCGCTGTTGATCAGAGACTAGGGAAGAACATAAGGATGGAGGAAGCTCAAGAGTTCGCTCAAATCATTCTTAGATGCCTTAGTTTAGAACCGAAGACCACGCCAACAATGACACAGGTTGTAGCTGATCTAGAGCAACTAGAGCTACCTATGGGCGGCAATTGGGACTTCCTCAGGCTGTCTAAATGCCCAATAAAAGAGCCTCCCACTTTGAACACTTCATCTAGAAAGTCATGTAGCCCGAAATGCTAATTTCATAATTCCTATTCAAATTCACTTCATGTGCATTGCCCATACTCTTCTTTTAATCATGCCCATGTGAAAATAGAACCTAATATTGCACTGTCTCTAATCTATTCCCAAAAATGCAGGCCAGATAAGGTTGGTACAATTCATCAGACTTTTATTTTTTGCTCGGTACAATTCATTCTAAATTTAGCATCATAACATACACTAGTATTACATAAATATTAACAGACATGGAAGCATACAAGAAATTTACTAATAAAATGCTCCTTGGTTCAGCGTAGTTGTGGAGATTGCCGGATATTTGGTAATGGAGAAGCACTAGCAGTCATACGAAGTGGAGTTCGTTGTTGTCTCATGGAAGACCTGTGGACTGGAACTGGGACCCTCTGCAGTTCAGACTGAGAGAGCTTCTTCGCATTCCTGGGGGCTTCAAGTCGCTCCAGTGCTGCTAAAACCTCAGACATACGAGGCCTTAGTTTAGCTTCAGTACTTAGGCACCGTACAGTAAGAGCAGCAGCTGTATAGGCTCCTTTCTGTGGGTACTGGCCCCCTAGCTTAGTGTCCATAATCCGAAATATTTTTCGCTTGTCAGACAAGTATGGCCTTGCCCAGTCTACCAGATTCTGCTCAACACCAACTTTTGTTTTGTCAACAGCACATCGTCCTGATAATAGTTCAAGCAATACAACTCCAAAGCTATACACATCACTTTTGGCTGTAAGCCGGCCTGTTCAACAATGAAGACAAATTACTCAAAGTACACAAAGCAAGTATTCAGACAGCAGTAGCAATTCTGCAACTTCTATAAAAAAACATTGCAAATACAAAAAACAACCTAATATCAGATGGCGTTTGCCTTAGACATTCCCAAGGCAAAATAATTCATTGAAAACACAGTTCTAGGTTCGACCTCAATGCAAATTTACTTGAGAAGAATATAGATTTTATATAACAAGACCCAGAAAGAGGAAATTAATAACAATATAGATTTACAAGCTTCATTCAGAAAACAATGTAAATAAAAACAGTATAATATAGCTGTTCTACATACCTGTAGCAACATACTCTGGTGCTGCATAACCATGAGTACCCATAACTTGTGTGGAAACATGAGTTCTATCACCAGTGGGACCTGCCTTGGCCAAACCAAAGTCAGACAGTTTTGCATTGAAATCCTACATCACAAATGCATTGTCATCGCCAGTAACGTGCATAAATCTAATGACTTATATACACAAACTACAGGCAAAGCAACAATGAATTATCTGTTTTAATAAGCATACCGCATCAAGTAGAATATTAGAAGCCTTAAAATCCCGATATATAACTTGTGATTTTGCATCATGAAGAAAAGAGAGCCCTCTGGCAGCTCCTATGGCCACTTTTATCCTTACTGCCCAAGAAAGTGGTTGGGGTCCTCCTGAAAAAAAGAGAACATCAAAGGTCACCAACCAGATCAAGGAGCTTCATAACATTCCAACATTTCATTACTGAGTTGGTTTAACACAGAATAGCTTTTGTAGAACCTATATGTATATATAAGCAAGAAAAACTCAATTAAAAAGTGGAACAGCAGATCCTAGCGGTAGTGGGTACCTATAGGCAGTGGAACTGTAACTGAGTAAAGCCATATATTTAGTCATTGTTTTAATTCCAATGAGCTAATCGGCATCTTCCACAGATTTCAACATTCAGATGCATCTTAAATATATGTAATGAGAAGACAAGTTTGCAAATCTTAAAGGGAAATGGAGCAAATAAGGAAATCCAAAGGTCAAGGATAATGTTGAGCCATTTTGCAAATTGATTCTTCTTTTCTCTCTTCAGTGTTTTAACAGCGTAATTTTTCTCTTGGCTATAACTCTTGTATGAATTTATTCTAGAAGTGAAAGAAGATTAAAATGACATAAAAAAAATACTAAATTTCCACCTCAACCTCTTTCTTCTTGCAAAAAAGACAGGCACAAATATTTTTAATCCTACATTTTTGCTATTTATTTCTTCTGAGAAAACAACTTAATTTAGCCATATAAATGTTACAGAAGAGTAGTCAATTTTCCCACAACAAGAACTGCAGAGTAGAAAAGGTCTTTGATTGCTTGTATATTTGTTCCTCAGCAACTACATGACCATAAGATTTATATATCCATTAAGTAAAAATATAAACTGTATAAAATAGTGTATAGGAATTTTTCAACAACGTTGAAGACATTACTTCTGAACAAATGATTTTCTAGGCTCCCTTTGGGCATGAACTCATAGACCAAAAGCCGATTCTCACCCTCCAAGCAATATCCAATTAATTTAACCAGATTTGGATGATGAAGCTGTCCGAGGTACTTAACTTCTGTCTGAAACAAATCAGAAAGCACAAAGTTGTAAAGAAGAGTATAAATATCACACACAAAAAAATGTTAAATAAAAAAAACTTACCAACCACTCCTTGTGGCCTTGGAAACCTTCTGGTTTAAGCTTCTTGACAGCAACAACCATTCCTGATCCAGGCTTAGCAGGTGCAAGTGTGTGCTCATCTATCCATCCTTTAAAAACATAACCAAATCCACCTTCACCAAGAAGACTATCAGGACGAAAGTTTCTAGTAGCATTCTTGAGCTCACTGAATGTAAAGGCTTTCAAATTTGGAGAAGACAATATTTCACCCTCAGACCCTGGTGTAGGAAGACATTCAAAATGACTTTTTTCACTGCAAGATGGGATGGTTAGAGTGGAAGGAGCAGAAGAATGGCTTGATTTACTGGAAATTCTTGAGGCTCCTGATTCCAGAAGAGAAATGTAAGTTCCAGCTTCTCATCTAATGCTGACAACAGAAGGCTGTTTCTAACATAACAATTGTTTCAATCAAACTCTATAAAGCAGGTCTACATAGATAGTGTTATGTGTTGCACAAACCCTTCACCCTGGAAGGCACCTTCTTGAACATGATTAAAATGAAAGCTATGTTACCTCAGAAATCAGTATAGATTATTTGAATGCCACTCTCCAATTAGGTAAAAAGCCAACATAACTAATGGACAAGCTGCTAAACATTATGCTTCTCCTCACTACTCATTTTGATCATCAAGACACAAAAACAATTACACACAGTACTCCAAAGCCCTTACTTATCTAAAGTTTCCTGAACTTCACTATTGCCATAAGGGAATTATTTCCCAGCCAAAACTTGGTTATAAACAATTTTGTTTGCATAATATGTTGGGGAGGAAAAGTCCTAAGGTGTCTTATTCATGGCTATGCATGCCAATTAACACCTTCACTTTTGGAGGAGAGGTTGAAGTATAACCCAAAGTAATGAGAGAGGGCTATTGGCCTACACCAAAATCCAAATGATGTAACTCATCACAATTGGCTCAAAAAGGAATAGCTGTTAACCCCCAAAGCAAGTCCTATGTGGTTCTTTCTTTCCCAGTTTATTAGCATGAAGTGAAACAATCAACAATTCAGAAACTAACAGCCATAAATTCAAAAAAATTGTCAATCAGAGCTTTAAAAAAAACAACCGAACCCCTCACGCCCGGCCACAACCCCCCCTCCCCCAAAAATTATTTGGGTAACCCAAGCCCCTTTTTTCTTATTTAATTCACAAACAACTCCTTAAAAACTCATTTAATCATAAAAATTTGAATTAAAAAAAAAGGGCAAAAACCAAGTAGATTTATCTACACAGTTATTTAAGACCCAGGTTCAAAGAATGTAAAGGGAAATGTAATAAACATCCTAATTGTAGCCTACGTAAAGAACTGAAATTTCAGAAAGAATCCACATCTTCAATAACAATTATATACACCAAAACGTTGATGGTCAAAGAACCAACCAGGCAGAAAATTGAAAGAGAGCATTTTATCCATAGTCTAACCATAATTTTGATTTAATCACAAACATAAAAGTTAAAACAATTCATTTCGAGATAGAAAATCACTCCAAAAACATAAAAAAAAATTAAAAAAAAACAAAAACAAAGTCAAAGGGAATCAGAATTGTAAAGTCATAACAATATAACCCATTAAAAAAAAATTCTGATAAAACAATTAAAGAGAAAACATAAGTAATAAAAGAAAGAGAAGTACCAGAAATAGGCTGTACGCTCTGGCTCTGGGTGAAATCTACTCTATCTGAAGAACCTAAACAATTCCCCATAACTTAATTAACTAAAAAGGTAACATTTATTTTCTGTAGTTGCTAGTTCTAGTGGATATAAACTAATCAAATAAATGAAGTTCTCTAAGACAAAAGAAATGAATTTGGATCGTGGAAAAGGAAAGGAAAACGTAGAGTTTGGTGTGTCAAGTGGGAGTCTAAACAGAAGAAAATGGACACAAGTAAGAAGTATGTAAGTAACTAGAAAGCGAAAGGGAGAAAGGAACGCGAAGAAGAAGAAGAAACGCGGGTTTTGATTTGTGTTGTTTTGTTTTTATGCGTGTTCCGCGTAGAGACTTGCGGGCAACGTTGGCCGCTACCTCCCTTACCCTTTTAGTCGGTGAATCATTTGATTTCAGATTCCACCTCCCCAAATTCATACCGTTCTCTATGCGGTTACGGAACTTCCCTCCGAAAACAAATATATTATTAATGTCTGTCATAAATTTCTTGGTTGATTTTGAATTAAAATAAAATAATATTTAATTATATTAAAATTTATTATATATGTATTTAAAAATTGATTTGTATAATATTATTTATATATTATTTAAATAATAATATATATATTTTATTTTAAATATATATATAATATATTATTATATAATTAAATATTATTTAATTATTTAATGATATATTAATGAATATTAAATTTTGTACTTACAATAAATATAATTTATTGATGCTGTCTAACCACATTTAAAATTCAAATAAATTATGAATATCCTTTCAAGATGACTTTCATCTTTATTATTTTACCTTCGAATTTCAGTTTAGTAAATAAAATTTCTAACTTCATCGGATCTTAAACTGCATGCCTGGAAGGAATTATGGTTCCCATCAATTCTAACACTGAAAGCTATTAATTTTATAAAGGAACTAATTATTTTAACCCAACTTTGTTTGGTTTATATAAATTAAACAGCTAATTTTTTCATTATATAATTTTAATTAAAAGTTTAATATAATATCAGGTTTAACCTCCCCTTCAACGTTAATAACTCATATTTTAGCTAGCTATTCACTGCAAATTTAGCCATTATTTATTAAAAACAAAATTATAGAAAGGATTCGATGGTATCAAAAGGATGAACTCATACATAGATACTGGTGACCTTTTATATCTTGCAGCAATAACGATATGCGTACATAGAATATGTGAAAGCTAAAATTTCATGCACATACAAACCATTTTATAAAAGTCCACAATGCCCAAGTGTCTACAACTACTTATAATCTAATATCAAACATTTGTAATTAGACGAACCTCCAAGCACATAGCCTTCAACACATGGTGGTCAACCTTTTCCTTTGTCCATGGTGTAATAGGCAGAGACATTCATCTGTAATTTAAAAATCATTCGCACATCTATTAATATACAAACATAAGTGTAAAAACTCATAATCAATTAGATAATTAGTATTAATGTCATACATACTTGTATGGTTTCTCATCTCATAAAACCATTGCTACAATGTGCTTCAAATAAACTCGAAGAACATCATGATGGGCAAACCATGTGCATGTTTGACGAGAGCATTAAATCACTTTGTAATATTAATTATCATTATGTTATAACTATGCTCTAAAAAATGTGTCATGCTCTATTGCTAAAACCCCACCTTATGTAGGTAAGCTCCCGCTTGAAGATGCACCTTATCAATAGATCTCATATGTCTTCGCTGTTTTCCAATGTAAACACACTACCTATGAGTCTATCAATGATATGCACAAATTGTTATCAAAATTTATAAAATTTTTAAAAGTATAAAAATTTCACAAATGTGTAAACACGTTACCTATGAGTTGTGCTTGTATTATGATCGCATGTTACAAAAAAGGTAATGATAACATCATCCATGGTGTTCATATAAAAAGACTTTAACCATTACAGAGTATATAACGTAATGTCAATCTAAGATTATTGTCAACTTTGGTACTTTATGGATGCAATTTTTAAGCTTTATTAAAAGCCAACACCACATCTTCCTTTTTACCCACACCAAAAGCTATTGAGTAGATCTGGATATTACCATCTAGTACCATCGTGAGAAATAAATTTCTTAAATATCGATCTTTAAGGAAAACAACATCAATACAAATAACATGTTAAAGATATTGTTTAAATGCACAAATAAAATAGCCCAATGTCATGAAAAAATACTAAAAGCGATATTCATCGTCTGTTTCTATATACGTCACAATTCCTAAATTAGCACAATTATAACATTAATCGAGTAAGAGCATAAATGACTCTTCTAATGAGCGTCTCAATGAATGTAATACCAAATTTCTTACCCACAAAGCTTGTGAATATGATTTGTCAATTTTATATTTGTCGATGATGTTAATACTGATTTCTTTAGATCGCTAAATACGATCAATTAACACAAACTTTGACTTCATTAATTGACTTAAAGCTCAAGCTCTAACTTGTCTGTGATATGGTTTTATCTGATCTATTGAATGTGTGTGTAGGGGATTCATTTTTCAAATTCGAAGCACTTGAATGGGTTTTACTCTTCTTCCTGATAGAAACCATTTGTATTTCTTATCATAGCACTTAATCTTTCATTTCCCCATGTCTGACTTCATCACTTTGTATTGAAATCCTTACTCCAAGTCATATTGAGTCACTACATCTTACAAGTGTTTTTTTATATTTAAAAATGTCACCAAGTTACAACATTCTCCTCTCATATCGATCATGCACCATTTGATAATGTTGAAGACTGTGGAGAAAAATTATATAGTCACTTAAATGGATCAATGGAGACATCAAAAAAAAAAATTCCAGAATAATTCCTGTCACTCATAATAAGATTTTCAAGCTAGAAACTATTTATACATAATTAACAAATGACGTATCCCCAAAGTCTAGCTCATTAAAAGGAACATTAGTCATCTCAATTCTATCAAAGTCACCTCAATTTAGAACCCTTTTTTTGTCTCTACGAACTCATTCTGTAGCAATATAGAATACATCATTATGGAAATAAATCAAGTCTTCTCTATTGGATTCCTTTTTCACTTCACTATCATTGTTACCACATATTTCTTCTTCCTTTTGTCTTGGATTGCGGTACATATAACAAAAACTAGAATGCATTCCTATAACTATTGTGACATGTCAATAAGGCCCTCTACATATTCATCATTTTTTATTTTTATAGGAAAACTGAGCTTGATACTTTTTGATTTCATACATAGCTTAATGTAGTGTCAGAGCGAATCGATACCTCACTTTTTATTCAAAAGTTAGATAAATCCCTCAAATATTGTTCTGGATATAATTTTAATCAAATTTTTAAAATCTTCAATATACTTCATTATGTTATGATTACGTTAGATCCATTCATCTTGGAAACGAATAACAGTATACCTAACTATTTCAATTATCAATCCTATAATAAAGAATTTTAGTAAAAAAATAACATGGATCATAAAAAAATCCACAATAAACATTTACAAATTCAAAATGGCCCTTATATTTTTTCATAATTTTTTTATCCCCCTCATTTGTGATTGAATATCAATATGTCACCTCTAATGTCTCAATATTTCATTAAACAATCTCATACATTACCTAAAACGAAAATCTTTATTTTATTTATTGATTAATATCCAAATGTCCCTATATTTTTTAAGTAGTTCATTTTACATCTAATATATTATAAAATATCAAATGCCTCTTATATTTTCATAACATATATAAACTTGATATTATTATATTATCGAAACGCCCCATCATTTTAGGAGTATTTTTTAGCACCCTAATATTTTATCTAATTTTAAAATACCTCTATATTTATCTAACATTTTATTTAACATTCTCATATATTATCTTGTATTGAAATGACCTTATATTTTTCTAACATTTCATTTAAAACCTTTATAACTTGTTTAATATCAAAATGTCCATATATTTTTTCTAACATTTCTTTAACACCCTAATATATTATCAAATATTAAAATGCCCCTTTCATATAATATACGAACTTGATTTAACAAATAAAATTAAGTTTTGGGTTAAAATTCGTATAATTACCTTGTTCTCACAAAGTGATTTTTTTGTTTGAATTTAGAAATTTGAATTTTCTTTCTTTCGAACGAATCCATAATATCAAATATTGACTAAAAATGAAGGTGAGAGTGAGAATTTGAATGATGTGAGAAATGTATCAAAATGAGAATTCATATCGACGTAGTGAAAGGTAGTCTTAGTATTTTTAAAATTTTTAGGGTATTTTTGCTTGAGGCTTTGAAAATATGACATTTTTGCTTAGAAAATAAAAATTAAGGCATTTTTACTTAGTTTAGGGTAGGATGAGATATTTAATTTAATTTCCCTAACAAATTTAATTTAAGGATGAAAAAATTGACATTTTCAACTTACAGGGCGTGTCACTTAGTCAAAGCTTGGGTGGGAAATAATTATTCTTGAACCTCGAGACAAAGAAGTCGAATGGATAACACTTGCCTAAGTGCAAGGGATGCTGTCGTAATTAGCAAAAGGATTTGTTCTCACCCATAGTTTATTTTTTTTTTTATTTATTAGTTTTAAAAAATTAAAATCCTTACCAATCTAGGAAATTTCGTTTTTATTGTTAAAAATAAAATTATTATTTTGAGATTTTATATATGAAAAAATAATTTATTTTATTTTTATCTTAATTTTAAAAATTAATTTTAAAAAATTAATTTTTTATTAAAATTTTATGATCGTATTTTAGGATTAAAACCCGCTCTTTAAAAAATTAAAACATTACACTTCCATTTCTAGTCACCTTTCTTCCTGACATTTCATTTTTTTAACGTGTCATTTGACACCTTCTCTCTCTCCGGTGGTGTTCCGGTGTGAAGATCACTAAAAATTTGACTGAAATAATCAGATTTGCCACATGGATCTGCGCAAATCCCATAAATCTGACCGAATGACCGTTTTTAGATTTAGGCATCATTTCTTGTTGGGGTTTTGTTTCTTTGTCATGGGAGTTTGATGAGCAGACTCTTGTCACCTGGATCTCTTGACTGAGTTTCAGGGAGTGACTGAGTTTATGACCAGGTTCTGAGGTGTCTTTCGCAAGTGGGTAGTGTGGGTTTTTTCAGTGTCTACGGTGAGTTATGGACACGAGAGGGAGACTCATTGCTGGGTCTCATAATAGAAACGAGTTTGTGTTGGTTAATGCTGATGAAAATGCGAAAATAAGACACTAAAGCTGCATTTTTTCGCTTTTCCTTTTTTGTAATACCCATTTGGTTGATTTTGTTGTCTGATCTGGGTTTGTTGCAATCTGAGTACATTTCTTCTGCCTTTTGATAGTCAGCTAGACTCGAAATGTATGGGCAACATGGAATCTAAACTTGTCGTTTCACTCATTGACACTGAGTCTTTGAAATAAAACGCGAAAACCACTATTAAGTTAGTAAAAAAGAACAAATTTAACTGTGAAGTCAATAATTTACATTAATGTTTTTGTTAAAATTGATGAAATCCATCAATTATGTGATTGTTGAGTGGTAGGTTAGGTTCCAAGTTGACTAACCTACCACTTTCTGCATTTCTGAGTGGCTGGTCAAATGCTATGTCGGTTAGCCTATCACTTTCTACATTTTTGATACTTCTAATTGCAAAACAAAAATTTGTTTGACCTCAACCAACAAATCAACCAAATCATGCATCAAAAATCATTTTTTGACACACATAAACCATTTCTAACTAACAAAGCACTATTTTAATTAACAAAATCAAATCTAAATCCATAAAGCCAATGGAAAAGTTTGAGTTATTGGTTTTCCAGTGAAAAAAATTCAATGGAGAACATAACAAAATAAGGCAAACAAGCATTTTTTCCTTAACAATGAATAATAAACATATCGAAATCAACCAAGATATGGCAACCCCTAATTGAGAATCTGAAACTAAGCCAATAACTAAGAATAATTGATACATTACTCATCTTAGCTACCATTTTCTAGATGTATACTTTACAACTGAAAAAATTGAACGAAAATGTTGATTCGTCTTTAGATCTATTGAAATTAGGGAAGAAGAATCTTTCAAAATTGGATGATCGACTTTATAAGGGGAAGAAATGGGTTTTGCTGCTAATATATATCCTAGAGTATTTTCAGTACTTTGCATTTTTTTTTTACAATAATTGTATAGTAAAAAAATTTTTAGTTTAATTTGTATGTGTGAGGTAAAAAAAGGGTATAATAATTAACTTCCCAATTTTAATTATTATTATACTTTAGTGTAATAAATTTGAGTAATTAACTATATATATTGTTAATACAAAAATCGATATTTAATTATTAGTTGATTCTCATATTAAAATATTTATATAAAATATATTAGAGAAGTATTAGGGGCTATCTATCATTTGAACCATTCTAAAATAAAAATATTTAAGTAATTTTATTTATTTAATTTTAAATATTAATTGTAATTTTAGAAAAATAATAGTAGAAAAACAAAAAACTTTTTTTCCTAAAATTTTAACTAGTCCAACTTATTCTTATTCAATCTTCATCTTGTTGTAACTCTTTTTTGTAGGACAACTCTTTTTTTTCACTAGCCTCCAAGATATAAAGTTGTATTTGTTTTCCTTCCTTTCTTCTTCTTGTATGATTCCAATCATACGATTGAGATTAAATCTCATCCGCTCTTCCTATTACATGATAAAATACCTAGAAACTCAACCCAAATTGTACATATTTTTCACTAGTCTCTAAAACTCTACTTATCTATTATCTCTTTCCTTATCTAAGCTTTATTTTTCCTTAAAAAAGTCAACCTTTTTTCTCAAAGTGTGTTTATTTATCCATCATCTCTCCCCCTTTCTAAGCTTTATTTTTTCTTTAAAAAGTCAATAATCTTTTGCTCCAAGTGTGTTGATTAGCCAACCTTTAATGTCACCAACCAATATTTTAAGATCTTTCCTCTACCCTCGCAGAAACAACAATACTATGTTTTTCTTTTTTTCTTCTAATGTGATTCCTATTATTGGAATTAAACCATTCTATACAATTAAGTGAAAATCACATTAGAATTATGCAATTTTAATCATAATCTATTTTTCAACTAGGCTTATTTTAATTAAATAATGTGAAGAGTTTTTTGTTTGATTGAACATTTAATAGATTGATTTGTTTGTTTGATTGAGCATTTAATAGATTTATCTGCTTGATTGAATGTTTGATTAGGATTATTAATGTTGACAGGGGATTATGGTAGTGCTACCGATGATGGTGTTTTTTTTTTTTTTTATGATGCCAAAGGGTGATTGTAGTATTGTCGACGGTGATAAGAGTGGTTGTGGTGTTGCTAAGGGTGAGGGGTAGTGGAATGAGGCTTTGACAGTATAAATCCTTCTTACCATTTGTTTGAAAAATAATTGAAAATAAAAGGATTTACTTAGTTGCCTTTGCATCTTATTTTTCTATAATCATTTGACTTTGTTTTCTCAAATAAGACACCTCTATTCCTCTTTTCTTGCTTTTCTTCTCTTCCTTATCTTTACTCCAACAATTGAAGCAATTCCAAAGAGTTTTTTCTTATGGTAGGTAAAGGTATATATTAGCACCAAAAATATAAAAGTCCTCTAAAAGGGCTCAAGAATAACCTAAGTTCAACCTTTTTGACGAGAAGGATAGCAAGAAAAAAAAAAAAAGCTAAAGCCTACCTAGGCTTGCACAAACATTACAAATACAAACACTTATTATCTCTTATTGAGAACTTATCAAAGTTTCTACAATGATATAGTTCAAGAGGAGAGACATACAACCTTTATAATTATCAAGCTTTGCAATTATTGTGTAGGCCTGCCAACTAAAACTTAACTATACGTAAACCAAAATAGAAACCAAAAAAATAAATGATAATTCTAATACAAAAAATACAAATTACAGGTAAGCTTGGCTGTAGCTAGATGTTGAACCATAAGCTTGATGGCATATCTCTTCTTGTTTTTCTTCTCTTTATGGTAGTTAAGCAAAAGTTCTTGATAAAGGAGAGTATTATCTCCAATACTTTTCCAACCAACAAAAGTTGCTTGAGTCTTTTTAATAAAGCTAGGCAATATCCCTTTAATCTATTGGTTAAGGTCTTTGTGATGCAGTTATAAATTACATTACAATAAGATTAATCCTAAAATCCTTAAACCAATATGTATTGTTACACTTAGGAACTAGGGCTAAGATGATGCAGTTAACCTCATTTAGAAGATACCCTATATGAAAGAGTGCTTAATGGGTTCACAAAAGTCTTCACCCACAATATCTCATGTTGACTTGAAAAGGAGGGCACTAAAACCATCAAGATTCAAAGTCTTCTCATTAATCATAGCAAAAATAGTGTCTTTAATTTCCTCTACCATTATCAGTTTTTTTTCATATTAATGGTCGAGTCAATAGAAATGCACAAATCAATCAAATCAACAAACTCTCTATCATTAATCACCTTTCCAGATTTGGTTAGGATGCCTTTGAAATGGTCGATGAATTTGGTTTTTAGCTTCTTTTTATCCTTGGTAAAAGTTCCATTCTCAAGGCATATGTCATTGATAGCGTTTTAGTTTCCTCTACCCTTAATACATTTAAAGAAATAGCTTGAGTTTTGATCAACTTCTTTAAACCAACAAATTCTTGATTTCTATTTGTGGAAAGATTCTTCCACCCGACTAAGTCTTCTAAGATTATAAGTCAACTCTTTCTCTTTTTCACAAAGGTCTTTATTTGAAAGGTCATTGACAAGTCTAATTTGCACCCTTTCAAGTCTTTCCAACACGTAGCAATATTTTTTTTTTTTCAACTCCCTCCAAGCATTTTCAACTTTCTTTAGTTTGGAAACAAGTCTAAATATAAAACTACCATAAATTTTCTTACTCCAAGCATTTTTAACAATAGGTTAAAACCTATTGTGCTTTGCCCAAAAGTTAAAGAATTTTGTAACATCCCTCCCTAGAAGTACTACCCATCGAAGGAGAAATGTTACGAATTAATATGCGTAGCATTTTATTTTTTTTCTTTTTAAAAATACTTTAAAATAAATGCATCATTAAAAGTGTTTAGGAAGTACTCCAAGAAAACTGAAAATCTGGAAACGAACAAAAGATGTATATACTCCTAGGAAAACTCATATGAAAGCATCTGAAAACAGGGAGTAATCATATGCAACTGTATCATAATCTCAAAAGTCAAAAATCGATAAGAACATGCCACTATATGCATGTAATATAAACCAGAGATAAGCTTCTCCAGTCGGATCTACCTACGCTGACCTGACCCTGCCTCGCAGCTACCTCGATCACCTGTACCTGCAATCAGGAAAGAAAAGGGAGTGAGTGATAAGAACACTCAGTAAGGGGAAAAATTAAGTAAACTATCCTTTTTTCCTGTTCTAACTCACTTTTGGGACTCAACCTCACATCCTAACCTCTATAAGAGATTGAGGGGGTAATTTAGTTCACTCTTTACTATTTGGGTCATACTTTGTCCCATCTGGTGTCTATTTAATACTTTCTGGAAGCTAACTATAGGGATTTGGCACTTTTCTAAGCTCAAGCTCTTTTTTTCTTTCACTACATTGTTTCTGAATCTGAATTGAGCTCTGCTGCGAGCATCCTCTACTGCGAGCAGACCCTACTAGGGGTCTATGTCCTACTACGGACGTGTCTTACTGCGGATGTGCCCTACTACGGGCGGTGTAGTGTAAAGTGCCCCCTCATAATTTATAGCATGCATGCGAGTCTTATATCTTACTAATTTCGCTTCCATCTAAATTTATTCATAACTCACCAGACATTACTCTTGGGACGACCCTTGAATCTTGAGTCCCAACCTTTTTTTTTTCTTTTTCTCTTCTTTCTTTTTTTTTCTTTCCTTTCTTTTCCTTTCCTTTCTTTTCTTTTCCTTTCCTTTCTTTTCTTTCTTTTTCCTTTCCAAACTGTGAAATACTGTTCACAGCCCTGTTCATTTGACAGGGCAGCCTTCTTTTTCATACAATTTCACAGTCCAAACGGTTCCTAATTCATACAAGTTATATATCGTTGAAAAGAGGATTCAAATAGCTTTCTAACAAGCTATAATAGCACTCATAGTTAATTCAATCAGGCAGTCAAAACAGCAGATAAATTCAGTGGCAAAAACTGTCTCCCCTGTTTATTTGATAAAACAGTCCTTGTGGTTCATGCAATATTTAACAATTCAAATGATCCCCAATTCATACAAGCTATATATCACTGAAAAGAGAATTCAAAGAGCTTTCCAACGAGATATAATAGCACTCATGATTCCATAAATAAGGCAGTCAAAACGTGAGATAAACTCAGTGACAAAACTGCCTCCTCTGTTTATTTAGTAAAACAGTCCTTTCGGTTTATACAATCTTTAACAATCCAAATGATCTCTAATTCATACAAGCTATATATCATTGGAAAGAGGATTCAAAGATCTTTCCAACAAGATATAATAGCACTCATAATTCATTCAATCAGGCAGCCAAAACATGGGACGAATTCAGTGGCAAAAACTGTAAATATTCTGCAACTTTCTGCCATGAACAAAATCACATACATAGACATCCCAAATGGCAAAACAACATTCCTCAACATCAAAATCAATATTTATAACATAGATCTAAGGAGCCAAAAGCCTAAAACATGTCACATATCAAGAATGATATACCTTACCTTGTTTCAAGCCAAATCTTTGTAAGTTGGCTTCCTTCTCCTTGTTTTGTTTCCTTTATCACCAAGATCACTTTAAATTAATACCAAAACACACTAACATATTCACATAACATGCATATAAACATAGATGAAACGAGAAGGAAGGAGATCTTTGGTTACCAAAGCTTCCAAGGTGCTTCTCTTTTTTTCTTTTTATTTTATCTTTCAATATCTCTTCAATTTCTTCCTTTGGCTTCACAAAACAAAAGAAAAAAACATGAAGGGAGGCTGGCTGCTAGAGCTTTACGGGAGAAGATGTAAAAATGATGAAAAAGTCTTCTCTTTCTCTTTATATCTAAGTCTTATCTCTTTCTCTTTGTCTCTTTGTCTTTTTCCTTTTCTTTTTGACTTTTTGACTTTTTTTTTTTTGTTTATATATCTATATATAAATAACTATATATATATATATATATATATATATATATATATATATATATATATATATATATATATATATATATATATATATATATATATATATATATGTATAAAAAAAACACACCCATATATATATATATATATATATATTTAAAATAGAAAAAATCTCAAAACAGGGTCAAAAGACATAATTACCCCTGGAATATACCTGAGGGTATTACAACTCTTCCCCCCTCACAAGAATTTCGTCCTCGGAATTCACAAAAACAACTCTAGATACTTATCCTTCATGGTTTGCTCCATTTCCCAGGTAGCCTCCTCTAACTTCTGGCTTTTCCATAAGACTTTTACTAGAGGAATCTGTCGGTTCCTTAGTTGTTTAATTCTTCTGTCAAGTATCTGAATCGGTTTTTCTTCATAACTAAGGTTTTCTGATAACTTAATATCTTCTGTATTCACAACCTGGGAATGATCACCAAGACATTTTCTTAACGATGAGACATGAAATACATCATGAATCCGGTCCATACTCGCTGGTAAGGCTAATCTGTAAGCTACTTTACCAACTCTCTCAAGTATCTCATATGGACCAATAAATCTGGGAGCTAGCTTTCCCTTCTTTTCGAATCTCATCAAATGCTTGAATGGAGCAACCTTTACAAATATAAATTCACCTACATTGAATTCCAAGTCTCGGCGTCGATGATCTGCATAGCTTTTCTGTCGATCTTGAGCCTGTTTTATTCTCTGTCTGATCAGTTGGACATCATCAATCATTTTCTGGGTCAATTCGGGCCCAAGGGATCGGGATAACACATCTCTCTCTCCTATCCTATCCCAGTGAAGAGGAGAACGACACCTCCTACCATATAATGCCTCATAAGGTGGCATCTGAATAGTCGTTTGGTAGCTATTATTGTAAGCAAACTCCACTAAGGGCAACATTTCTACCCACGTAGCTTTATGATCTAGGCAACAAGCTCTCAACATGTCTTCCAAAATCTGATTAACCCTCTCTGTCTGACCATCTGTCTGAGGATGATAAGCTGTACTAAATGCCAAATTAGTACCCAAGGATCTTTGGAGACTCTTCCAGAAAGCTGATACAAATCTCGTATCACGATCAGATACTATGGTCCTGGGTATACCATGTAATCTAATAATCTCCCTAACATATAATCTCCCCAACTGATCTGTGGTAGAAGTATCTTTGATGGACAAGAAATGAGCTGACTTAGTCAATCTATCAATAATCACCCAAATAGCATTACATCCATTCTGAGCTCTAGGGAGTCCACTAATGAAGTCCATGGAGATATGCTCCCATTTCCATTCTGGAATAGGTAGAGGCTGAAGTAACCCTGCAGGTCTCTGGTGTTCGGCCTTAATTTGCTGACAAGTGAGACATCTAGTAACAAACTCACCTATATCCTTTTTCATGTCTGACCACCAAAAATGTCTTTTTAAATCCTGATACATCTTTACACCCCTAGGGTGGGCAGTGTAAAAAGAACTATGAGCTTCTGTAAGAATTCTCTATCTTAATTCAGTTATCTAGGGAACATACACTCGATCTCTAAATTTGAGAATTTCATTCGATACTTGAAAATCTACCTCGAGACCCTCTTCTACTTTCTGAATTTTTTGTTGACACTAATCATCTTGTGTCTGAGCCTCTCGAATTTCATCTATGAGAGTGGGTTGAATCTCTAACCTAGCGAAGGCTCCAATCACGAGCTCAATCTGTTCTCGGTTCATCTCTCTCTGGACCGTCAATTATGATATCATCACGTTTCTACTAAGGGCGTCTGCAACCACATTAGCTTTGTCTGGATGGTATTTAATATCACAATCATAATCTTTTACTAGCTCGAGCCATCGCCTCTGCCTCATATTTAATTCCTTCTGAGTGAAGAAATATTTAAGGCTCTTATGATCAGTATAAATATTACATTTTACCCAATACAAATAGTGTCTCCAAATTTTCAAAGCAAAAACCACCGCTGCTAACTCCAAATCATGAGTAGGGTATCGAGTTTCAAATTCTTTCAATTGTCTTAAGGCATATGCTATCACTTTGCCTCGTTGCATCAACACTGCTCCTAAACCACCGTGTGAGGCATCCGTGTATAAATCATATTCAACTCCCTCCTCTAGAAGTGATAACACTGGAGCAGTAGTCAATCTTCTTTTCAATTCTTGGAAGCTTGTCTCACAGGCATCTTATCACTGAAATGGCATTGCTTTCTTCGTGAGGGTTGTAAGAGGTCTAGCTAATCTGGTAAATCCTTTCACAAACCTCCGATAATACCCTGCCAAAACCCAGGAAACTACGAACCTCTTTGACTGTCTTTGGTCTCTGCCATTCAACTATTGTCTCGATCTTACTAGGATCCACTGATATACCCTCTGCTGAAATCACATGCCCCAAAAAGGTAACTCTATCTAGCCAAAATTCACATTTTGAGAATTTGACATACAGTTGTTTCTTTCTCAATCTCTGGAAGGTAAACCTCAAATGTTTTTCATGCTCCTCTCGACTGCAAGAATATACTAAGATATCATCAATGAATACCACAATAAATTTATCCAGGCAGTCGTGAAATACCCTGTTCATCAAATCCATAAATACTGCAGGGTCATTTGTCAATCCGAATGACATCACTACAAACTCAAAATGGCCATATCTCGTTCGGAAAGCTATCTTGGGTATATCCTTCTCTGTCACTCTCACCTGGTGATAACCAGATCTCAAATCTATCTTGGAGAAGACCACGGATCCCTTCAACTGATCAAATAAATCATTAATCCTGGGTAATGGGTACTTGTTCTTAACTGTGGCTTTATTTAGCTCTCTGTAATCAATGCACATTCTCATAGACCCGTCTTTCTTTTTCACAAATAGAATGGGAGCTCCCTAAGGGGAATGGCTCGGTCTAATAAAACCATGATCTAATAACTCCTAAAATTGCTTTTTCAATTCTTGTAACTCGGTAGGGGCCATTTGATAGGGTGCTCTTGAAATAGGTGTTGTGTCAGGTGCCAACTCT
Organism: Mangifera indica; assembly: GCF_011075055.1. NCBI lineage: Eukaryota > Viridiplantae > Streptophyta > Magnoliopsida > Sapindales > Anacardiaceae > Mangifera > Mangifera indica. Next base: position 48,030 of record NW_025401150.1, on the reverse strand, counting down.
ATACTAAACTCAATCTCTCTCTTGGGAGCTAATCCTGGTAACTCACTTGAAAACATATCTGGAAACTAACGTACCACTGGTGTTTCCTCAATAGTTGGACTTGACTCAACTTTGCTCACTATATGAGCCAAATATCCTGTACACCATTTTTTCAACATTTTACTAGCTTTTAACATACTGATCATCAAACTCCGGATATGACCTTCACCAAACTCGAATTGATCTCCAGAGTCTAGGTTAAATCTCACTTTCTTCTTTTTACAATCAATTTCAGCTCTGTATCTCTCTAAAAAGTCCATCCCTAAAATCATGTCAAAATCTAGCATTTCGAATACAATCAGGTCCACTAGTAACTGTCGACCCTGAATCATAATACTCTGTCCTAGTAGCATCATCTCACTAATAACTGACCCCCCATCAGGCAACTCAATCATAATCCTCTAGGCTATTCTAACAGGTTACAACTTTAACCTCTCAAGCAAACCTTTGGCTATAAAACAATGAGTAGCCCCACAATCAATTAAAACATAAATAGGAGTATCAAGATAGAGAATCTGACCCGTGACTGCTGATGGGTTAGCCTCTGTTGGGCCTTGGGTGATCGTATAAATTCTGGTTGTAGCCCCTCCTATAGGCTGCTGCTGTTCTACTCTCACTGGGGTAGTTGTACAGAAACGAGCAATATGTTCAGGCTGACGACATCTGAAACAAACTGTCTGACCTGTCAAACACTCTCCTCTGTGGTGTTTCCCACATTTCTGACAAGTTGGTATCTCAGGTACTCTTTGTTTCTTTCCACTCTTCCAGTTCTTTTTCATACCTCTAAAATGGAAGGGTCGTTTACCTTTCCTGTCTCGCTCTGGAGGAGGGTCTCTCTGTACTGAAGCTGAACCACTACTCATTGGGGGAGCTGGCATGGTAGAGGGAGGTGTAACCTTTTACCCTGTGGTCTGACTAAACCTCCTCCTAACAAAAACCTCTGTCCTCAAAGCTCCATCAAAGGCCTCTGTATAAGTTCTAGGTGGTTGTGCCCCTGTCATAACATCTCGAGCTATTTCTGGATCCAGCCCGTACACAAACTTCTGCATACGCCCCATTTCTGTGCTAGCTATCTCGGGGGCATACTGGGACAATTGATTAAACTTTGTAGAATATTCTTTTACCGAGTCTGTCCCTTGCACTAGATTGATAAACTTCTGGGCCTTGATACAAGTAATATCAGCACCCTTGTACTTTGCCTCAAATCTACGTCTGAACTTGAACCATGTCATCTCTGAGACATTGACCGTCTCTCTGACTATGTTCCACCAGATTCTTGCCCCTGACTTGAAAAGATAAGTGGCATATCTCACTCTTTCTTGATCAGTCATGTCAAACAAGGCCATGACACTCTCTACTGATTCCAACCACTCTTCAGCCGCTATTGGGTCCTTTGCACCATCAAATTTTTGAGGTTGGTGCATACTAGAGAGGTTGAAAATAGGATGCAACTGAGTCCTCACTGGGGCTACTGTAGATGCTGAAGTAACCTCCCTCACATCATGTCCCTAAGTTGGTGGCGTATGTGTTGTCTCACTTCCCTGTGTAGAAGCACCTCTGTGCTCTCTCATCATCTCCCTAAAAATCTCTCGCACATCATGTGCACTGAGTGCCCCTTGGGGTACCTGAGGGGTTGTTCCTTCATTTTGGCTCCTCTGAGAGGGATTTACTGGTGTTTGACTCATAGGTCCTGAAAATGAACATATTAGTTTCATAAAACTCAGCAGGTATAAATGAAAACTTAACTTACAGTGATCGGCTGCGAGGGTGGTCAACGTGGCTGGAGGGTATTTCATCTCTGTATTACTTTGATTACTCCATTTTGTTTTAGAAAACATCTTTTGGGTTCCAAAATCATGCTCTGATACCAACTTGTAACATCCCTCCCTAGAAGTACTACCCATCGAAGGAGAAATGTTACGAATTAATATGCGTAGCATTTTATTTTTTTTCTTTTTAAAAATACTTTAAAATAAATGCATCATTAAAAGTGTTTAGGAAGTACTCCAAGAAAACTGAAAATCTGGAAGCGAACAAAAGATGTATATACTCCTAGGAAAACTCATATGAAAGCATCTGAAAACAGGGAGTAATCATATGCAACTGTACCATAATCTCAAAAGTCAAAAATCGATAAGAACATGCCACTGTATGCATGTAATATAAACCAGAGATAACCTGCTCCAACCGAATCTAACTACGCTGACCTGACCCTGCCTCGCAGCTACCTCGATCACCTGTACCTGCAATCAGGAAAGAAAAGGGAGTAAGTGATAAGAACACTCAGTAAGGGGAAAAATTAAGTAAACTATCCTTTTTTCCTGTTCTAACTCACTTTTGGGACTCAACCTCACATCCTAACCTCTATAAGAGATTGAGGGGGTAATTTAGTTCACTCTTTACTATTTGGGTCATACTTTGTCCCATCTGGTGTCTATTTAATACTTTCTGGAAGCTAACTATAGGGATTTGACACTTTTCTAAGCTCAAGCTCTTTTTTTCTTTCACTACACTGTTTCTGAATCTGAATTGAGCTCTGCTGCGAGCATGCTCTACTGCGAGCAAACCCTACTAGAGGTCTATGTCCTACTACGGATGTGTCCTACTGCGGACGTGCCCTACTACAGGCGGTGTAGTGTAAAGTGCCCCTTCATAGTTTATAGCATGCGTGCGAGTCTTATATCTTACTAATTTCGCTTCCATCTAAATTTATTCATAACTCACCAGACATTACTCTTGTGACGACCCTTGAATCTTGAGTCCCAACCTTTTTTTTTTCTTTTTCTCTTCTTTCTTTTTTTTTCCTTTCCTTTCCTTTCCTTTCCTTTCTTTTCTTTTCCTTTCCTTTCTTTTCTTTCTTTTTCCTTTCCAAACTGTGAAATACTGTTCACAGCCCTGTTCATTTGACAGGGCAGCCTTCTTTTTCATACAATTTCACAGTCCAAACGGTTCCTAATTCATACAAGTTATATATCGTTGAAAAGAGGATTCAAATAGCTTTCTAACAAGCTATAATAGCACTCATAGTTAATTCAATCAGGCAGTCAAAACAGCAGATAAATTCAGTGGCAAAAACTGTCTCCCCTGTTTATTTGATAAAACAGTCCTTGTGGTTCATGCAATATTTAACAATTCAAATGATCCCCAATTCATACAAGCTATATATAACTGAAAAGAGAATTCAAAGAGCTTTCCAACGAGATATAATAGCACTCATGATTCCATAAATAAGGCAGTCAAAACGTGAGATAAACTCAGTGACAAAACTGCCTCCTCTGTTTATTTAGTAAAGCAGTCCTTTCGGTTTATACAATCTTTAACAATCCAAATGATCTCTAATTCATACAAGCTATATATCATTGGAAAGAGGATTCAAAGATCTTTCCAACAAGATATAATAGCACTCATAATTCATTCAATCAGGCAGCCAAAACATGGGACGAATTCAGTGGCAAAAACTGTAAATATTCTGCAACTTTCTGCCATGAACAAAATCACATACATAGACATCCCAAATGGAAAAACAACATTCCTCAACATCAAAATCAACATTTATAACATAGATCTAAGGAACCAAAAGCCTAAAACATGTCACATATCAAGGATGATATCCCTTACCTTGTTTCAAGCCAAATCTTTGTAAGTTGGCTTCCTTCTCCTTGTTTTGTTTCCTTTATCACCAAGATCACTTTAAATCAATACCAAAACACACTAACATATTCATATAACATGCATATAAACATAGATGAAAGGAGAAGGAAGGAGATCTTAGGTTACCAAAGCTTCCAAGGTGCTTCTCTTTTTTTTCTTTTTATTTTATCTTTCAATATCTCTTCAATTTCTTCCTTTGGCTTCACAAAACAAAAGAAAAGAACATGAAGGGAGGCTGGCTGCTGGAGCTTTACGGGAGAAGATGTAAAAATGATGGAAAAGTCTTCTCTTTCTCTTTATATCTAAACCTTATCTCTTTCTCTTTTTCTCTTTGTCTTTTTCCTTTTCTTTTTGACTTTTTGACTTCTTTTTTTTGTTTGTTTATATATCTATATATAAATAACTATATATATATATATATATATATATATATATATATATATATATATATTAAATGAAAAAAATCTCAAAACAGGGTCAAAAGACATAATTACCCCTGGAATATACTTGAGGGTATTACAAATTTAAACATAGTTCTCCAAGCCTCACTGTTGATACCCCATTCCAAAACATTGGGGGAGTGGTTCAAGAGACCTCTTGGTTTGAATACAACCAATGATCTAGGGAAAACATCTCCCCATTTTTTGTTCACAAGATCTCTATCAAGTTTACACTCAATTTTCTTTTGTCCTTCACTATTATTATTCCAAGTAAAAAAGGAGCCCATAAACCTCATATCATCAAGAGAAGAGTTGTTGCACAAATTATTCAAATCACCTTCATAGGCTTTAACATGAGTCTATCCACCCTTTTTTCCCCTTAAACTTTTGATGGCGTTGAAGTCACCTAACACTGCCCATGGATCTTCTTTGACAAGCCTAGCATGTCTCAACAAGTTGTCCCAAAAGAGCTTTCTTTCATTAGAATTGTTTAAACCATGCACAAAAGACATATAGGAAGGGTCGAAAAGTCATTCAATTTGGCTTCACAATGGATAACTTGGTCCAATTTATGTAATATCCTCACGTTCACTTTCAAATGGTCCTAAGCCACCCAAATTTGACCTATGGGGTTGAGATCATTATTATTAGTAAAGCAACAATCTCCAAAACACCATTTACTAATTTTATGAACATTAGCTACATATTTGCATGGTCATTCACTAACATCTAAAAATTTAATTTTTGGCTTTCCAATATTTGTCTTGATGCTCTATCACATGGAATTTAAATTGATATCACCCTAGGTCCAACCTATAGTGCCAAAACACATATTTGCATGTTTGATCATTTGAAACGAAATCATAGTGTACTAGAATGTAAAAAACTTCTCAATTTCCCTTTTTTTAATCAAAGCATGATATATTGTAATTTTCTTTTTTCAGTATATGTTGTTTGATATCTCAATCATAAATTCATTAGCATCACATCATATCATATCATCAAAAAATTGTTAACTATGAATGTGTTTTACAAATTTAATCAAAGATAAGGTAGGGATGATAGTAAACCTACTTATCTTTCCTTTTTAGTCCAACAAGGTTTTCATGTGGCAATGAGTTTTCTGGCAACCTTCTTTTTTTTCCGACAACAAACAACCTCAGTAACAAAAATAATCTCTCTTTCTAACTTTCTCTTGTTAGTGTTTATATGTATGTAGAAAATCTCTTTGTTTATTGAATATTTATTTCTTTATATAGTTTTTCAATTATAACTATTGCATTTGGTCATGCATTCCCTATGCATGATCGTTCGAGTAGTTATAATTTTCTAGATCATGCTCCCTAACTTTTAGAGACACGATTTATCCATAACTATTATGTATGAATGACCATGCACCATTTAAGCATAGTCATTCATGACATTCAATTTATAATAGTGCTTTTCCCCCTATCATTCACATTACATTAATTATTTGAACAAATGAATGGGTGTACAACCAATATGCACAATTGATTATCTTTATAAATTTCCAAATTAAATAATCCGAATAAAATGAAATAACCAAAATGTCTTTTGGACGTATTTGTAGTTGTCACAGTGTAATTTGACAGAGTTTCAATGAATAGAAAATTCTCCAAATCTTTGAAGTATTGAATAACAATGTATGTTTATACACATTATGAAACGATGATTCTAAAAGGTGGAACCGTCGTTCAAGAACTTGTATAGTTGTGCATCAACTAGATGAGGAAGTTGAAACATTCATTTAATTAACTCAATAGTTGTCCATAATATTTGACATTAATAACAAAATAAGGACAAGTCATGGATAAAAGATCAGTTTGATGTGAAACAATCGTTCTAACTATTGGAGTGCTTGTTCCATTAACTTACTATTCATATATGTTTTAGATAAGAGCCAACTCTATCAAATACCCCTAGTTCCTATTGTTTGGGTTAAATTAACTTGACCTCTAAAGTAAGATAAAATATCACTTCGATCTAACAATCTTATAAAGCTCAAAACTATCCTAGAATCCAAATGAGATTCACCTTATGTAGCCCACAACTTTCAAATCCTACAATCAACCTTTTTTACATAGATGAATGTGTGAATGTATCTAAACTAATGAACTTATCTTTCCAAGTAGGTCAAGATATTAGTGTACCTAAACTAATGAATTTATCTTCCCACATAAATGAAGGTACGAGTGTATTTGAACTAATAAACCCATCTTTCCACATAAATGAAGGTACGAGTGTACTTGAACTAATAAACTCATCTTTCCACATAAGTGAAGGTGTGAGTGTGCTCGAACTAATAAACTTATTTTTACACATAGGTGATGTGTGAGTATATCAATCTAATGATTACCAACAGGAACACTTGACTCTGATACTATTATAAAATATAAATAAATTGTATTTATGATATATTTAATTATCAAAATGATAGATGAATTTATACATATCATACGTTCTATTTAAGGAAATACAAATAAATATAATTAATAGACAATAATGTAAAAAGGAAAACATATATTTAGAATATATACTAACCTAGAAAACCATACATTTATGATATATTCTAATATAGGAAACTACATGTTTGAAATATATTCTAACATATTCTAACATCCCCTCAAACTTAAGCAGGTAAAAAATTTGCTGAATTGAATTTGTAATGCAAATTAGTAGCTGATAATGCCAATGACAAGATGATGATGTAAGTGTAACGAAATGATGAACTCATCTTTGCACGTAAATGAGAGTGTTACCATACCAAATTACTAAATTCATCTTTCCACGTAGGTGAATGTATGAGTGTATCTGAACTAATGAATTCATTTTTCCACGTGTGACTATGCCAATCTAATGAATAGCAACATACTATGATAAAATATAAATAAATTATATTTTTGGTTTATTCAACTATCGAAATAATAAATGAATTTATACATATCATATCTTCTATATAAAGAAATACAAATCAATAAAATTAATAGACAATAATATAAAAAGAGAAAATATATATTTAGAATATATGCTAATCTAGAAAACTATATATTTAGAATATATTCTAACATAGAAAACTATATATTTGAAATATATTCTAACATATTTTAACAATAGCAAAGAATATTTTAATTGAATTATGTTATGTTCTTTTAATTTAGTAGTAAATATGAATTAGAGATACTTCCAATTGGTAATTTTTAATCTTTTTTAACTTAAAAAGATTGGTAATTATGTTATATCAGCTCCAAGCCTTATCTTTTTTCTTATCTTATTTTAGTCTTCATAACAGTAATTTTTAAATGACATCACATCATAGGGAAATAATTTTGACATAATTGTTAAAAAAATATCCCAACCCTGAATCAAGCAAAATCCATGACATCAATTAAAATTAAAATATACAATTTATTAATTGTTACTATTTATAAAATATAAAAAAAATCGAAATTATGCTTCCAATCTTATATTTTATATTTTAATAACTAATATCTTTACGATATAATATTTTTTCTATTCATGATAATTTTTTATTCTCGCTTTTGTTTTGTTAATTTTTATTTAATTTGAAAAAATAAAATAATGGGCTTAAATAGTCAGATGAGGCTAGCTCAAATGGAGATTAAGCCCAACTGGCTTCCTTTTTGTCTTTTTAAAAGTTTTCCAGCACGGGTTTTTTCCTGGGAGATGGGGTCCACGTCTACGCATGTGCAGCCAATGAGAAACGCCAGATGAAGTCATTTAAGCCAATAAGAAACAGCCACGTGGAGTTTCCACGTAGCTTCGCGCTACTTCCTCTCTAAATAGCCTTCCGATTTCGCAGAAGACACGCAGTTTTGGTGGTTAATAATTCTCACCGTCCCATCGTTTCTAAATTCAGTTATACAAAATCAATCCGTAGATTTAGGTTTTGTTCGCCGGCGACGTCAAATGGAAGCTCATGGCAGTGGTTTCCGGCGAGTCTTGGTTTTGGCATTTTGCGTCTCCGGTATTTGGTCCGCCTATATTTACCAAGGTGTCCTTCAAGAAACTATGTAAGACTTTCTTTTCAACCGAAGTGACTTTTCACTTTGACATATAGTGTATTTTTCATAGATTCAAATTTACGATTCAGTTAAATTTGAATTTGAATAGAAAGTTCAGAATCCTTCTCGTATCTGAACATTTTTGTTGAACTGTTTAGGTCGACCAAGCGATTCGGTCCAGATGGGAAGAGATTTGAGCACCTTGCATTCCTTAACTTGGCTCAAAATGTGGTCTGTTTGATCTGGTCTTATATAAGTGAGTGATTTCGTATCTTTATTTTATCGCTTGCATTGTATGTTGTCTACTGTAGATAAATGAAGCTTAGTAGTGAGTTCAGTTTTTTATGTGCTTGATGGATTTTAACAGTGATAAAACTTTGGTCGAATAATTCTGGTGGTGCTCCTTGGTGGGCATATTGGAGTGCTGGCATTACCAATACAATTGGTCCGGCCATGGGTATAGAAGCTTTAAAGTACATAAGTTACCCAGCTCAGGTATTTTCGATTTGTTTTTTCCTAACTTTGTCTTCTTTCACTTTATATTATGCATAAATTGCTTATTTCGATGTGCTATTTATATTGGAAGTGTTGGTATAGATGTACAGTTGATGATGTAGAACATTAGCCTAGATGATTTTACCGGACCATGTTTTCCTTTCTATGTAATTTGTTAGGAATAACTGGTATGTGGGTAAGGCAAACATGACTTCTGTTAATGTTACGTATGGACTCAGTAACATCTTAGAGGCTGGTTATTTTATTGATCTCAAGTATTAATTATAATCTTGTTATATGTAGGTTCTGGCAAAATCCTCTAAAATGATTCCAGGTGAGATATTTAGTCCAGCATTTTTACTGGAACTTTTCAGTATTCATAAAAATGTAATCATAGTACGTCGTTAATGTTAGCATTGGTTCTCTAACATGGTGTTATATGTAAAAATATGAAAAATAGGATGGACTCATTGTTTCCATTAATGATTAGTATTTGCCAGTATCTTTCACTCATCTGATGTAATTTCTTGGAGTAGGAGTTGGAAGAAGGTCATGGAGCCTGACTCCATCAAATGATATCTTACATGAACTTACTTTTCTGTCACCAACCCTTCCACATATTGATTGCATTAGAGAAAGATGTAAAAAGCTTTTGATTGTTATCTACTTACGTGCCCTAGCTTAGGTGACAAATATGCAAGAGCCAGTCTTGGAAATATCATCTTGTTTTATCAGAGTTAAAGAATTGAATGGTTTTATTTAATGAAAAAAGTTTTTTGGGATGCTATATTTGTATTGCTCTCTCGCTTTTCTCTTCCTTTATTGGGAATGACATCCATTAAACTACCTTTTGGATTTTGAATTAGCTTTGGGTGATCCTTATTGATGACCTTTAATATTTTGTCTTCTTTTTTTTTTTTTTTTTTGGAATCAGGACCCATAGCATATTCATGTTATATAATGTTTATTTATTTTGTGTCTGAAACAGATTTCGTTAATGGTCATTTTGAGTTATATTTTTTTGCTGATGGTTGACTCTTTTGCACATTTATAACAAATATTTCTTGTCACTGATGGTTTACATGAACTACTGACAGTATTTTTTACCTGTGTGCAGTTATGCTGATGGGTACCCTAGTTTATGGTATACGATATACTTTTCCTGAGTATATTTGTACTTTGCTTGTTGCTGGAGGAGTATCTATGTTTGCACTCTTGAAGGTGAGGACATATATATAGCAGTATTAGGTTTCTTTCTTTTAACTATATACTCTCTCTTTAAATACTGTGCTATTTCATGGTAGGCACACATTACTTACTTGATTATATAACTTCTTGTTTCAGTGTGAGCTTCTACAAATTTGATCCTAATGTAAGAATTTACAAATTGGATCCTAATGCCCCTCATCTGTTTATGGATTGATTTCAGACTAGCTCGAAGACTATTAGTAAGCTGGCTCATCCAAATGCACCTCTTGGTTATGGGCTCTGTTTCCTGAACCTTGCATTTGATGGATTTACAAATGCAACTCAGGATTCGATATCTGCAAGGTAAGTTTTGCAATAACCTTTTTGTTCTGACTGAGCATCCATGACATTGAAGTTGCCTTGTGAATGTTCTGCCTTTTTCTTGCTCCCTTGTCAAAGTCTTAACACAATTAAAGAAAAACTCTTGTTGCCAGTTTTTCATTTAGCTGATAAGCAGTGATGTCTGCAACATAAAAAATTTTCAAGAACCATTTCTCTTGTGTCTTCATTCATTAAATACTCTTGCTGGTCTAGATGCTAGCTTGTTACTTCTCCCATTCTGATGTAGCGTGTATCCGCTGGCTGGATGGAGTTTATTTTGAGAGCATTAGTGGAGAACTTTTTCTTTGTATATTCCTAAAATTATGGAAAAGGTTGTAGCCTAGTTTATGTGTGAAACACATAATGTTGTTTCAGAATAAATAATTAGGAGACATCTTTTTCCATATTTTTATCCTTCCAGCTTTTACTACTATTTTGTTGAAATACCTGCTATAACATTAACATTTCCTTTTTTCTTTGAATATCCTTTAATTTTCTGTGCCAGATTGATTCTTTTTGAAGGTTTTAAATATTTTTATTAAAGAATATATCCGTGGGTTGTCTGCATAGGTATCCAAAGACAAGTGCTTGGAATATAATGTTGGGAATGAATCTATGGGGTACAATATACAACATGATCTACATGTTTGGTTGGCCGCATGCTAGCGGATTTGAGGCTGTGCAGTTCTGTAAGCAGCATCCAGAGGCAGCCTGGGACATATTTTTCTATTGCCTCTGCGGTGCAGTAGGGCAGAATTTCATCTTTCTAACCATAAGCCGATTTGGCTCCCTTACTAACACCACCATCACCACAACCCGCAAGTTTGTGAGCATTGTGGTGTCTTCTCTGCTTAGTGGGAATCCCTTGTCATTAAAGCAATGGGGATGTGTATTCATGGTCTTCTCTGGATTGTCGTACCAGATCTACTTGAAGTGGAAGAAGTTGCAGAGATCGCAGAAGAAGAGAAAACCCATGTGAAGAGAAGAGGGACTAACAATTTTGAACCTTATATGTAACTTTAGCACCTTTTGTGTTTTTGTCCGTGGTTCTTGACGTATCACCAATTATGTAATACGTAGAAAATTTCTGAATGTCTTAGTATATTATGAAGTTTATGAGACCAAAAAAGTACTTTCTTAGAATTTTTTCAATGTCTTAAACAAAATATAATAACAATATGATAATTGAAGGTTGTTTTGAATATCTGAATCCTTCTGGCTAATTATAGGTAAATATGACCAATTGATTCTGCAAATACACTTTTCATTGCAGTAATTGCTCAGGTTAGGTGGTTTTCAGTATTTATTTGACTTGGTAAAGCTTCACATTCCCCTATAACGACAAATAAAAATGCGGTTAAATAGTTTCAAATTGATAACAAATTTATAAGCAGGAAAAATAACGAACCCAAATTAGAGCATCGTAGCATCGTTTTATGACCTTTATTAGAATAGTATGTATTTTAAAGAAGGATAAATGAATAGGTTTATTTTTCCTTTTATTATTATTATTTTAAGTTCTTAAATAACTCCACTCATTTTAATATCACATATATTTATGAGAGTGTTTGTGCTCCTTTTCATTTAGGGAAAGCAACATATCCTACTTTTCATTCCAATAGAAAATATCATTTTTCATCCTTGCATCATCTTTGTTACGAGGATGATAAAGATCTTTATCTCCTAAAATCAGTGATATCTTCAATAATCATATCAGAATTATATAATTTATTAACACAGTTATAGTACAATTATGTATGCAATTTATTAGCACAATTATAGGGAAGGGAAATTATCAAAAATGGCCAAAATACCCTCCTACTAAGCAAAAATGCCCAAAGTCACTATTTTCAAGCAACAATGCCCAAATTCACTATTCCTAAGCAAAAATGCCCATGTTTTTTTTTAAATACCAAAATTACCCTTTCCTTCATTTATATAAACCTCCTCACTCACTAGAAGGGGTTAAATGAAATTTTATTAAAGTTAGGGGGTATTGTGATATTAAACATTATAAGAGCATTATAAATTTCTCAATGAAATTTTAGGAATAGATAATTGAGGGGTCAAATGAAATGTTATTAAAATTTAGGGGGCATTTTGATATATCAACTCGTATTTTTCAGATTTCCGAAGAATTTTTTGATTGTTACCATTCTAGGGTTTTTCAACTTTTAGAATTCGAATTTTTGTTCCGTTTTTTTGAATTTCACCGTTTTACGATAGATCGACTCGTATTTTTTAGATTTCCGAAGAATTTTTTGATTGTTACCATTCTAGGGTATTTCAACTTCTAGAATTCGAATTTCAGTTTCGTTTTTTCGAATTTCACCGTTTTACGATAGATCAACTCGTATTTTTCAAATTTCCAAAAAATTTTTTATTGTTGTCATTCTAGGGTATTTCAACTTTTAGAATTCAAATTTCAGTTCTATTTTTTCGAATTTCATCGTTTTACGAGATATCGACTCGTATTTTTCAGATTTCTGAAAAATTTTTTGACTGTTGTCATTCTAGGGTTTTTCAACTTTTAGAATTCGAATTTCAGTTCTGTTTTTTCAAATTTTACCGTTTTACGATAGATCGACTCATATTTTTTAGATTTTCGAAGAATTTTTCGATTGTTGCCATTCTAGGGTTTTTCAACTTTTAGAATTCGAATTTCAGTTCTGTTTTTTTGAATTTCATCGTTTTACGATAGATTGACTCATATTTTTCAAATTTACAATACGAGTCGATATATCAAATTTACAATAGATTAACTCGTATTTTTCAAATTGACTCATATTTTTCAAACTTATGATAGATTGATCGTTTTACAATAAAAAAATTCTTCAAAAATATGAAAAATACGAGTCAACATATCATAAAACGGTGAAATTCGAAAAAATAAAATTGAAATTCGAATTCTAAAAGTTGAAAAACCCTAGAATGGTAACAATAAAAAAATTCTTCAGAAATCTGAAAAATACGAATCGATATATCGTAAAACGGTGAAATTCAAAAAAACGAAACTGAAATTCGAATTCTAAAAGTTGAAAAACCCTAGAATGACAACAATCAAAAAATTCTTCGAAAATCTGAAAAATACGAGTCGATATATCATAAAACGGTGAAATTTAAAAAAACGGAACTGAAATTTGAATTCTAAAAGTTGAAAAACCCTAGAATGGTAACAATCAAAAAATTTTTCAGAAATCTGAAAAATACGAGTCGATCTATCGTAAAACCGTGAAATTTGAAAAAACAGAACTGAAATTCGAATTCTAAAAGTTCAAAAACCCTAGAATGACAACAATCAAAAAATTCTTCAGAAATCTGAAAAATACGAGTCGATCTATCGTAAAACGGTGAAATTCGAAAAACAGAACTAAAATTCAAAAGCACGAATCAATATATTCTATAAACGAAAAAATCGAAATATTGAGTTAAAATTACGTCATTACATCGTAAATTGTGCCAAAAAGCTCCAAAATTTAAAAAATCGAATCTCAAATTTGAAAATTACATATGGAAAAACCCTATGACAGAAAAAACAGATATAAAATTCGGAAACTGCACGATCAGAAACCCTAGATAACAAAATTCTCAATTTACCCCCTTATGAAAATTCTTTTTTAAAACAAGTCAACTATTATATGGCAAATTTTAGAAAAACCCACTGTATTCTAAGGAATCTCCCCCGGCTCCCCAATACTTTAACAAAGCTATTTTACCCCCCTAACCCACGGTCAATGTCTACTGACCGTAGGAGAAATCGTTTTACCGTGGGAAATACTGTTCCCACGGTCGGACTGCCGATTCTTCGGCAGCCATTTTCAACCAAAATTTGGTTGTTTTGGCCTCCGATTTTTTCATAAATCAAATCTACATGTTGTATAACACAAAACGTCTCAATCAATTCAACGAAAACAACCAAGAATCAAAACATTTTAGGCATTGTTCAAATAGAAAGCCTAAAATTTCAAACCTCAAAATCTCAATCAAATCTCAATAATATGAGCAATAACTTGATTCAAACAAGATTACGGGAGATATACTAACCTTCTTTGCCATTTGCGGTTGTCGAAAAGCAAGAAAATCGACAGAAATCTGGTCGACCGTGGGATGACCGTGGGAAAGTGGGAAATTTTGAATTTTCTTTGAATTTGTACAGTGAAATGACCGTGGGAAAATAGGAAATTTTGAATTTGCACAGTGAAATGACCGTGGGAAGCAAGGAAATTTGCTGTGTTTATATATGAGGGGTAGTTTCATCATTTCACAAAACCTAGGCATTTTTGCTTAAACCTAAATATTTTGGGTAATTTTGCTTAGACCCCCTAAATTTTGGCTATTTTTTATAATTTCCCTATAGGAAAATACTTATATAAAAGATGTATTCTTGATTTAATGATTATCAAGTTCAAAGCAAAATATTTCTTTCTCTTCTTTTCATGATGTTACAGTAGGGAACAATACCCTAGCTTTTCCTTTTTTTAACTATTTCCTATCACCATGGGAAACAAGAAACCTTTCTATGGAGGTAACTGAGATGTCACCGATCCTTATTCATTCCATCATTTAGATTATCCTAGAATGATTCTTGTTTCCAAACCCCTCAATGGGGATAATTATTCCATATGGTGCAAAGCCATGGTCATCTCTTTGAATGCCAAATCCACATTGGGTTTTATTGGTGGAACCACTACAATGCCATCTGTCGTGACTAACCAAAAAGAACATGCATCATGGAAAAAAATGTCACGATATGGTTCTATCATGGATTCTTAATTCACTCACACTAGATATTGTAGATAGCTTTATTTTTTCAACCACTGCGCAAGAGGTATAGGAAGCCCTTCAGAGTCATTTTTCTCAAAGCAATGCCTTGCGTCTTTTTCAGATTGAAAGGGATATAACTTGTTTCCCTCAAGATTAGATGACTATTGCAATTTACTACAAGAAGCTTAAAAAATTATAAGATGAATTGAGCTCATATAATAACATTGTTTGCACTTCTAGGGCAGATAGTAAGAGATGCAAGTTGATGTAATTTCTTATAGGGCTTAATAAATCCTATAATGCTATCCGAGGATAGATCCTATTGATGAATCCACTACTTGATGGTGCACAAGCTTATTCTTCCATTGTACAAGAAGAAAAGTAGCAAAACTTGGGTGCTACAAGTGAGACAATAGAGGCCTTAACCACGGTTGTTTGAAAGGATGAACTAGTAGCTCTTGTTGTTCGACATAGACAAAGTACCTCTTCTTGATCCAACTCATCTAATTGCAAACCTCTACATTACTCTTATTGTGATCAAGATCATCATATATGAGAAACATGTTGGAAGTTGAATGGGTACCCAACAAGACATCCAAAACATGCATCATCAAAGTCTCATCAAAGAGGCATTTGTTCTAAACACAACAATAGTTATTAGTCTTTGGTTAATAGTGTCAATGATGGTTCAATGATGTAGGAGATGCAATCGATGACGAATGAGCTCTCTGATTTACAAATTAAATAAATATTATTTATCATACATGGTAAAGAGGCATCCCATTCTACCAATCCTAAGGCTAATGTTGCCAGTGCCTTCTCAGTTTTATCACAAACATCTCAATCAATTATTGATAGTGGTGCAACAAACCACATTACTTCATCTCCAACTTTACTTATCAACAATAGTAAGAACACATCTTTGCCACCAGTTGTTATGTCAAGTGGACAACAGGCTTCGATTGCATCTATTGGGCTTTTAGCCTTGAATTCAATTATTTCTTTGAAAAATGTGCTTGGTATGCCATCTTGTAAGGTGGATTTAATGTCTGTAAGTCGAATTACAAGGGATCTCAATTGTTCAATAACTTTTTTTCCACATTGGTGTAATTTGCAGGACCTAATGACAAGGACGACGATTGGTTTGGGTAAACAACAAGATGGACTCTATTACTTGGTTGCAATGGTAGCAGAGAAACTATAATATAACATCCAATCTCCAACAACCCTTGCTAGTCATTCATGTTGTTCTCAAGACACCTCTTTTACAACCTTGTGGCATCACCAATTAGGCCATTTGTCTTTTGCTAGATTAGATTTTCTAGCAAACAATTTGTTAAATTTTCCTTTTAAATCCAATGATGCTTGTGATATTTGTGCACTTGCAAAACAAGATCGGCTTCTTTTTTCTACCAGTTCAATTTTGTCTGTTAGACCTTTTAAATTGATTCATTATGACATATAAGGCCCTTATAAAATTCTCTTACTTTCTAGTGCTAAATATTTTTTGATTATTATGGATGACTATTATAGATTCATATGTTTTTTTTTATGCATTATAAAAGTGAAATGCAACATTTACTTGCCCATTTTTTCTCTTTTGTCTAAACACAATTCAATGCTTCTATAGCTCACATTTAGGTTGACAATAGAAGGGAAATTTTTTCTATGAGGAATTTTTTAAACAAAAATGCACAATTTATCAACATTCTTGCACTTACACCTCTTAACAAAATGGGATTGTAGAGCACAAACATCGCCATATTCTTGAGATAACACGAGCCCTTCGCTTTCAACCTTATCTCCTTTTATGTTTTTGGGTTGAATATGTTTTCACTATTGTCCATATCATTAATCGTTTGCCTATAACATTTCTTTCTCAACATACATCTTTTGAACAGCGTTATGGCAAAGTCCATTTTTATTCTCGTATTCAAGTTTTCGAGTGACTTGCATACACTACTGATATGCATGTTCCTTATAAATTTGCTCCAGCTAAACGTTGTGTCTTTCTTGGTTATCTAGTTGGCCAGAAAGCTTACACGTTTTATGACCTTGCAACCTATCAAGTGTTTACTAGTCGTGATGTTTTCACGAAAATGTTTTTCCTTATGAGTCCATTCCATCCACTACTCCAAATTTAGCACCTATTATTCTTACTATCATATCAGATTCATTCCCTTCAAAAACTCTTTCAACTATCCAACCAACACCACCATTTCTTTTGGACCCTATTCTGCCTACTTTTATTAGTCTTTCTTCTATACCAGCTTTACGTCTTTCTTAAAGACCTTATTTCCTACCACAACTTTACGTGACTATGTATGTAATCGAGTGGCGTCTCCTAAACCATCATCGTCTTCCTCATTTGGTTCACAAAAAGGTATTTGATATCCCTTTTATAATTTTCTCTCTTATCATCATTATTAACCACATCATCGTTTCTTTATTTCTACCTCAGTTAAGATATTGAGCCTACCTTTTATGAAGAAGCCACTTTTCATTCCTATTGGCAAGAAGCAATACAATTTGAATTGACTGCTTTAGAAGCCAACCATAGTTGGTCTTTCACTCCTTTTCCTTTTGACAAAAAGCCCATTCGTTATCGTTGGGTTTATAAAATTAAGCATAACTCATATGGTACTCTTGAGCATTACAAAACTCGTTTGGTTGCAAAATGTTATACATAATTGGCAAGTATCGATTATCATGACACTTTTTTTCCTACTGTGAAAATGACTATTATTCGTTGAAGACAAATCCTTTACAACTTTATTGACTATTGTTTGTTGAAGACAAATCCTTTACAACTTTATTGATATATGTTGCTGACATTCTTATCACGAGTAATGATCTCGATGTCATATCTACTCTTAAACAATTTCTACATAATCATTTTCGAATCAAAGACATAGGCAATTTGAAATACTTTATGGGCATTGAAGTTTCTCGATCAAAGAAAGGTATTTCTATCTCTTAATGAAACTATACTTTGGAAATTCTAAAAGATGGTGGATTTTTGGGTGCTAAACTCGTGAATTATCCATGGAGCAAAACTCAAAACTCTTGTATGACGGTGAACTATTTAGAGATCCATCTCGATATAGGCGGCTTATTGGATACCTAATTTATTTAATTGTTACTTGGTCATAAATCACTTATTCGGTGCATACATTAAGCAGATTCATGCATGCACCACGTGGACTACATATGGAAACTGCCTTACGCGTGTTGCCTTATATGAAAAACAATCTATGACGAGGTTTGTTCTTCCCTTCTTAAAATGATTCATCTTTACAAGCCTTTTGTGATTTGGATTAGGCAAGTTGTCTAACTTCTCATAAATCCACCATAGGTTATTATGTTTTTCTAGGATCTTCTCTTATTTCTTAGCAGACAAAGAGGCAGAAAATAGTATCTCTCTCCTTAGCAAAAGCCAAATTTAAGGCCATGACAGGAACATGCTATGAATTATCTTGGTTGCACTCATTGTTGAAAGATTTACAAATATTTCACCCAAAGCCGACATTATTGTATTATGATAATAAAGTAGCCTTACACATAGCAACAAATCCCATTTTTCATTAAAGAACTAGAATATAGAGATAGACTATCATTTTATTCATGACAAAATACTAGATGGTTTGGTTATAACCAAATATGTTTCTTCAACTAATCAGCTTACAAATGTATTCACTAAGCTATTGGGAAAATAATTTTTCTTTGTAATGATATACAAGTTAAGAGTTCTTGATATTCACTCTCTAACTTGAGGGGGAGTTTTGAGAAAGTCAATGATATCTCCAATAATCATGACACAATTATGTAATTTATTAGCACAATTATATTACAATTATGTATGTAATTTATTAGCATAATTAGAATAGATGAGCACAATTATAGGAAAATATTTGTATAAAATATGTATTCCTGATTCAATGATTATCAAGTTTAAAGCAAATCTTTTCTCTTCTTCTTTTCACCCTACCTATATCGAAAAACCCCCTCCTAGTCGTGTACATGTAAGGAACCTATAGGGAAAAATTCCCTTTTTATACTTATACCTATGGGAAAAAATCTCCTTTTTATATCTACATGCATAAATTACTTTTATTTTCTCTTTTCCAATACTTATAGAAGATAAAACAAATTAATGTAAAATAAATCATTACACTTTCCCATTAACTAAATGTTTCATGACGATACTTCTTTCACAAAATATTTGCTTGCTACTTCAATTTAAATACAAAAATTTCTTCTTTTTTTTTTAAAATCAATTTCATTCACAACTACAATATGCAATAATCAATCCCTTCATCATTAACTCTTCATGTCAATATTTTTAATAACTCTCCATGTTGATGTGAAACAATATTTTAAAAATTAATTTGCAATGATTAATTTCAAAAGCAAAATTAATTGCAACAAAAGAAAAAAAAGTTCTGAAAAACAAAACAAGCAAAGACAATACTCAATTAGCAATAAATTAATAAACTACTAAGAAATCTAGTGCATCTATAATAGCTTAATTCTATGTAGGTTTGGATACTATTGTTAAATAAACAAAAGAGATTAAGAAGAGTAAGAAACTAATCTTGATAAGGTTATCTTATTACTACTTTGGAATATACAAAAGTTTTTGTATTAGCAATGTTACAAATGTAGGGATATTTCAAGTTGCCAAAATCCAAAAATGGAAGCAAAATATAATAAAATTTTATTAAACAAACATACACCGCGAAAATCCCTTTGCTTGGATCACATTTTAGTTAGAACATACATGAACATGCAAATCACCCATAGGGTGTTTAGAACACGATACTTGCATTGGTTGACTCCTTTAATCTTTATGTGGCAAGAAAATCGCTCTCCAACCTACTATGAGGTGGCATCTTGGCATTCACACGAAACAAGAACTAAAAAAGGCTAGAATCATTCACAAAAGGCTACTAAGGCTCTATAAAAGTGTCTATAGGGACGAATGTTTATTTGTGTAATTTTACAAAAAGATTTGAAATTGTGTCTATATTTATAAGCTGCCATGAATGACCATTCATAGTCAAATGAATGGTCATTCATCCTAATCCTTATCCCATACATTTCGTGATTTATCCAAATCCTTGAGCGTAAATTTGAAAAAAAGTTTTATTCTAATTTAACTCTCTGTACACGAGCATTCATAGTTCATAAACGATCATTCATGGTCAAGGAAAATGTCAAATTAGGCCTATTCAATCCTATTGAACAAGCCTAATCAATTCACAATTTCACCTATATCTATACACTTTAGGATTATCATCAAATAACTTTATGTCTTTGGAGTCCAAATTGAATCTTTTTTACATGTGACCTATAAGCTTTTTATTGAGCCGACAGTGTTTGGATTCAGTTGAATCTGGACCAAGACTAAGATTAGCCTCTAACAATGAGTCATGACTACCCGGTTGACAAAGTTTCAGTGAATAACTTTTAAGCCCGGTCAACTTTATGATTTTGTATAATATAATCATTTTGTCAACCGATATCTTTTGAGGTTAAGACACAAATACATGTTTATCTTAATAACTTCTCGATATGAACAAATACATATCAATGACCATATAATTCAAATCAAGCTTCGACCAAATCCCACTATAGCCATAGTTTCGAGTGTTTATTGATTTCTTTTAGTAGTCTCATTTGAGATATCTATTCTTGTGTTCGAGATCAATGAATCCTTTATTGATCCACCATAACCTTCATCTAGTTCTTAGTATGGTCAATCACCACTTTTATGGTTACTCTTTTTACGATGGCACATTGGGTGGCATCAAACCATAACAGACCTTGTAGGAGATAGTCTAATGACCTTAAGTTGAAAGATCACATGCATTCATGAGTTAAAGGATTTATTTTATAGGCACTGGAATAACCATCTATATTGAAATCTTTAAGTCAGGTTAGTTTGATGAACATGTCTACAATATGCATCTATGTGTTACACGAAGTTTTGTCTACTAATAGCTTCGACATGTGAAAATTGTTGCCATCTTTTGGTGAGATAGTTTAACACTATAATAATCTTATCTCTAATACTTATGTCTTTTGTCAAAGTAATGTCAAGATCATAAACATTTTTAAAATGGTCACCTATTGTGTTTATAGGGCTCCCATGATCAATTATCTGATCCCCTTATCATGGTTCTACCATTTTAACAACATATTATTCTTACAATTTTATTAAATACATGCTAATATTAATAAATTATGGAAACACTTTTATTAATAAATGAACTAAACACAATATACAAAAGTACAAATCGATTGGCTCTATGACACTATTTTAACATTCTTCCACTTATACTATAACTAATCACTCATATGTCTAATGTCATATGCAGCTACATGTTTGTCATGTTTTTACTACGATAGAGACTTGGTTAGCGAGTCTGCCAAATTGTCATCTTTGTTAACCATCACAATTTGTATATCTCTATGTTGAATGATCTCGAATCAAGTGATATCATATTAATATATGCTTAGACCTCTAGTAAGACCATGGTTCATTTGCCTAACCAATGGTTCCATCGTTGTTGTGTTGCATCCCACTCACAAGTTCACAACTTATCAAGTAATATAATATCTATCGATCCTCTAGGGATTGTGAAATCAATCACTAATTAAACCAAGGCTTGGATTTAGCTAAGGAGGTTGTGTTCAACTTCAACTATACGCTTAGATATAAAGGATAACAAAGTAATTAAATTAAATTGCAACTAAGTAAATAAACAATCTTAAAGAATTCGTATACATTGGATTTTTAGGACTTGGGGTTCATCGATAACATACATATAAGTCTGCTGCATAATAATGCAGTTAAAGTAATCAAGATATTATTATCATTTGGATATCTTGAATTAACCAAACTCCCCTTGCGAGGTTGACTAAGTGTGTAACTCTTGAATAAGTTTCTATTTTCGTGATAACCTAACAATTGCTACCCATTACAAGTTGTGATTCTAATTACTCCATAAAGAACTGACTTATCTTTAGCATTAATGATCCAAGTTCAAGGAATATATGCTTTAATTTTGTACCTACCTTTTGATAATCTACGTGAGCCTCTAAACATGTGTAAGATATGCCCAAATCTCTTTCACAAGCATGGAATAACTATTCAATGAAGCAAATATAACAATTTATAAAATCATAAATAGTGTACTACAAACTTATGGGGTAAACATGTCCTTCTTAGTTCCTAGAATAAAGAAAACTTAGCCACTTATATTAAATACAAGCGTGTAATAACAAATATGAAACATTGTATCAAAAGTAAAGAAACTTATATTAAGTATGAATACATGTTGTGGAAGGTTAGTTGTCACTATCATTGCTATCATGCATTGTCATAAGTTCTCTTGGTAGCTATTGGAATGTAGTCTACGAATTGTTGAAGCTTTCACTAAAGGCTCTCCTTGGAAAAGTCTCCCCCTTGAATGAATGTTGACACATTTTTATAGCATTTTTTTATCCTTATGCTCTCGAGATTCCATGAAAATCCTTTCTTGATTCTATTTAGTGCCAAATTTACACTTTCCTAACCTTTTGATGTTAGCAAGGTTGGATACTTTCTTCTTCTTTTGCCTGCATCAACTGATTCCTAATGCAATTAGAAAACTTCTTTGAATGTTTTTTGTTTCTTCATGTTTCCTTAGCAAATCTTTCCTAAATTATGAGTTGTTTTCCTACAAACTGAAAAAAGAATAATTAATAATTATAATAATTATAACTAAAATCTTAAGCTAAATTACTTTTAAATGTGGAGTTTTTTTATGCCTTTTGACCCTATATATGAGTGCATGTTTTTACTACAACATGTTACACTAGAGCTTGATCGGTTCAACAATGTTAGGAACTACTATAAGTTTTGTGATGAGCTTCTTGAACCAAACAACTTCCTTTGTCACTTTGGAGAAGGCAATAAACTCAGACCTCATTGTAGAATCAACTATTGTACTTTGTTTAAAGTTTATCCAAATAACTATACTACTATTCAAAAACAATACAAATCTCGATAGAGATTTGAGGTCATCTCGATTAGTCTAAAAGCTAGCATCACTATATCCTCTCATAATGAGCTTAAGGTATTCTCTATAAACTAAAAATACATCTTTTTTCCTTCTCAGGTACTTTAGGATATTTTTTTAATAGTTGTCTAGTATTTTTCACTTGGATTAGATTAATATCTACTACAAACACTTAAAGTGTAAGAGAGATTAACTCTCATACATAGCATGACATATATGATCAATCTTATAATAGATGCATATAGGATCTATTTCATCTTATCAATCTCAAATTATGTATAAAAACATATCTCTTTTGAGAGATATACACTATAGGACATAAGCAGAAACCTTTTCCTGGATTCCTTTATACTAAACCTAGTCAGCACCTTATCCATGTATTTTCTTTGACTTAGTCCAAGTAATCTATGTGATTTATCATGATAGATCTTAATACCAAATATGTAGGATACTTCTCCTAAGTCTTTAATGAACAAGCACTTGGATAACCAAACCTTTATTAATCGTAAGTTTGGTACGTTATTTTGAATAATTAATACATCAGTAACATATAATATTGGAAATGTAATTATCCTCCCAATCTTATACACACACAATTCATCTTAATTTTTAATGAAACTGAACTCGCTCATAACTTCATTAAAACAAATGTTCAAACTCCTTGAAGTTTACTTTAGTTCATAAATGAACTGTTACAATACTAGTAAGTCCAACAAGAATAAAACTATTAGGTTGTGTCATATACACATCCTCTACAATGTTACTATTTAGGAAGATAGTCTCGACATCTATTTGCTAGATTTTATAATCATGGTATGCAATAATCGCAAGCATAATAAAGATATACTTAAACATTGTAGCTAATGAAAAGGTTACATCATAGTCAATTCTATGTTTTTGGGTAAAGTATTTGGCAATTAGTCATGTTTTATAGGTATGCACGTTACCTTCCATATCAGTTTTTCTTTTGAAAACTGATGTATGCCTTATAAGTTTTACCTTTTTAGGTGGATCCACCATAGATCACACTTGGTTATAATACAAAGAATTTATCTCGGACTTCATGGTTTCAAACCATCTTTTAGAGCCTAAACTTGAAATAACATCAACATAAGTCTTAGGCTCATCATCATAGATGACAAGTACATTACTGAGCTGAGTCATAAGAAAACCAAATCTTTTAGGCTCATGGTACACTTAGCAAGACCTATGTAATTCTTGTGTGTGTTAAGTTGGTTCATTGCATTCCATCTGAGGTAGAGTAACTATCTCACTATGATCAACCATCTTAAATAGCATATTATCTAGTCTAATATCTATAATATCTTGTGGTATTAAAACTTTATCAAGTTATACCTTCCTATCACTAGTGTTTTTGAAAATAAATTCTCTCTTGAGGAAAACACCAGTTCCAACAACAAAGACCTTTCGCTTTTCTAGGTAGAAGAAGCAATAACCATTAGTTTTCTTCAAGTCACGAAGATACATTATTAGGTTTAGCACTCAACTTGTTCAAAGTCAATTTCTTAATGCAACTTCACATTCCTAAATCTTTAAGTAATCTAGATTGGGCTTTCGTCTAGTTCATAATTTATATGAAGTTTTGTCCATAGATTTGGACGAAATGTATAGGTAGTTGTTTCTAAGGCATTGTCTCAAAAAGGTAGGTAGATTTGTAAAACTTATCATAGACTTGAACATTTATGTTAAGGTTCTATTTCTTTGTTCAAATACACCATTATATTGAGGTATACCAAGAGGAGAGAGTTGAGACACTATTCTATTCTCTTTTAGGTATTCTCTGAATTCAGTACTTAGGTATTCACCTCATTGATCACTTTAGAAGATTTTAATGTTTTCCACTTCATTCTTGAATTCTTTGAATTTCTTAAAATATTCAAACTTAAGTTTCAACAAAAACACAAAGTCATATTTATTAAGGTTATCAGTAAATGTGACGAAGTATGATTTCCTATATCTGTCATGCATTATCATAAGCCCACGCACATCACTATGAATGATCCTTAATATATTAGACACCCTTTCATTGTGTCTAGTGAAAGGTTTTTTGGCCTTTTTGCCTAATAGAGAAGATTCACATTCATTATATGATTAAAATTAAATGATTGCAAAAACCCACCTTTTGGAAAGTTTGATACACATTTCGGTTCTATATGACCTAGCATGTAATGTCATAAATATGTGGTATTCAAATTTGTTTGTTTTTAAACATTTGATTTGCATATTGTGTATCTCATTATCGAGTTTCAAGATATACAATCCATTACATAATATTGCTATTCCATATTGAATATCATTTAAGCTTATGGTTATAACACTATTAGCAATCTGAAAATAATATCCCTCAATATCTAAAACAGATACAAAAATTAAAATTCTCAAAATAGATGTTACATAATAGAAATTATTTAATTCTAAAACAAACCGAGTAAGTAATCAAAGATAATAAGTCCTTATAACTAATGCAGCAACACATGTTCCATTTCCAACATGTAGGTCAACATTTCCTTTGGTAAGCAATTTACTCAAACATAGTTCCTGCATATCAGAATACATATGAGAACCATATCTTATATTTACAACCTAGGATGTATAAAGAGAATACTTTATCTCAATGACAAATATACCTAAAATATAAGTAACTACCTTTTTTTTCTAGCTTTTAAAAAGGCCTTGTAACGTCTCCTCTAGTGACTAGACTTGCCACTGAAGAAGCAAACAACATTTTCCTTTCTCACACCACTAGTGGGTTATGTAGTAGTGGCAGACTAATTTTTGGCCTTGGATTTAGCTTTGGTCGTACCCTTAGCTTCAGCCATAAGCACATTAGTATTAACCTTTCTAACCTCATTCTTTGTAGTCTTTAGCATATACAAAAGCTTTTCAAGGGCCTTCTCCTTCTTGCTTAGGTTGAAATTCATGATAAAGTTCACTTAAGATAGAGGAAAAGATTTTAAAACTAGGTCAATGACAAGCTCATTATCCATGCAAAAGCCTAAGCTCACTAACCACTCAATGTAGTCAATTATCTTCACTACATAAGGGCCAACTTAGCCTCTCCCAACAAGTTTACACCTAAATAATGTACTTAAGGCCAACATAAGACACTAAACCTTCATGGAGTCATCAAGGTACTTGTTGCAAGCATCTATTTGCTCTTGGGTGGTGTTAGGACCAAGCTCAAGGATTAGGATCCTTTCGAGGATAGATAACCTTTTCTCATGAAGTAGTATAATATGTAGATTTCTACACCAATTAGAGAAGTTGCCTTTATCCAACCTATTGTTCTTCTCAAGAATTGAATGAAATGAAATGTTAGACATGGTGATTGTTGGTTATCTACAATTACATATTACAAGCATGAGTAATTAATTTGTTCATTCATTTAATTTCATTTTTTAAACTAAATGCTTCCACTATTTTCTTCAAGTTAATAACCCTCACAGTTGGATTAAGAAAGTCCCAGTAAACTTCTTAGTAAACTAAGATCCCATTGAACCAACTCAACAATCTCTTTGATCAGTAAACAAAGTATATTAGTTATGTGAGACCCCATATAACCACAATATGATTGTTTTCTTCATAGAAAAGTATCATTCACTTTAGAAAATAAGGTTCTAGTGAACAGGGACTCAATCAAGGTGTTATATTGGAAGATGTTGATTATTAATAGTTTGACATAATATTGATTGAGGGATTTGATAATTTGTGTCCTACCAGTTTTAATTCACATGTGAAGTGTTATTTTACAATAAAATAAAACCCTAAACATGCATTCTACAATGTAATACAACTTAATCTAATGTCAATCCCTTTGAGCCATGAAGAGTTAACTAGTCAACCTAGGTTCTACTATTTGGGTTTTCAAGAACTCTTTCATCTTCATTCTTCAAGTGTACAAGCCTTTGCTTCCTAATTATATTTAAAAATAAAATAAAATAAAACTACTCTAAATTTTCATTTGATAAAATTAGAAACCTTAAGTTATATTTGAGGGAAGTTAGTTGATAAGATAAAGTATGCTAGAATAATAGAGAAGGCAAGACGTGTATGTCCTATTTTGAAAACTTTACAACCATACATTTCTAAAAGAAACAAAACATTCATATGTCTTTTGCTATATACTGAATAGTGCTATTAAAACTAGACTAGATTACTGATTCTACCATGAACCGACTCATGGTTTTGTTTAATTTTCATATAAAAAGATTGACATGTCTTTTGTATATGTATTTATAAAAAAAGAAAAATCAAAATGATAGTGGATAACATTAAAAGAGTATAGTTGACTAGTTAGTTAGGAGTTAAATAATTTGTTATTGAAAATAAACATATATTAATTAGAGAGAAGAGTTGAATTGAATTGATTTTCGTAGGCTGAAATAAGTTAATTATCTATACAATTATTCTTAATAGGAGAAAACTAGATAAGTGACATCAAATCATTTTTGTTTAAATACATATGATTTATGTTTGAAAAATGTGATAAATAATTGATAGTATTCAAAAAACACATTATAATTTGAGAACCACTTAAATCATGAACCAATGAGATAACTAGTTCGATCAATGGTCTAATTTAAAAAACAATGATATAAGACATCATGTATATACATTCATACATACATCGTAATCAAAAGGTATGAAAAATTACAATTTGGTCCACATTCTTTGAAACTGGGTTAAAACTATAATTTCTCAAGGCTCATGAATGCTCGTTCATCGTTTTGTATCTAAATTTTGAATAAATTCCAAAGCCGTGAATGACCATGTAATTGACAACTTTTTCCACTAATGGATGGGCATCCATCCAAGATGAACGAACATCTATTTGCAAATACGTTAAAGGACAAAGAGATCATATGGTTGTTAAAGCTGTGAAATGTGTTGATGAATGATCATTCATTGTTGCGTGGACGAGCCTTCGTAACACATTTTCCAGATTATGCTATGAAGTAGTCACTAGAAACCTCCCCAAATCTGGTACGCCTTTATTAGATTGAGACAACATGGCATGTTAACCTATTTCACACTAATAATAACCCTCAAAATTTGCAACAACACAAATCAAAGATGATTTCATGCAAAAACATGAAATCATTGGTAATAAACTAAATTTCTAAAGTTGTACTTTTAACAATTTTAACAAACAAAAAAGAAGGGATAAAACTTAATAATTCAACATGCTATTTACATTGTATCAATTATCAACAACCCACAATCAATAGATGCAAATTGAATTTACAAATTAAACAATAATTGATGTAAAAAATATATATGACTACATACATCATCACTCAATCAAACAAGTATTTATTTCATGTACATTCCTTAAATATTAGAATTTTCGGGTCACTGGAATTCAACAATGGCAACAAAATACAACAAAATTTTAATAAACAAACATATACCCCAAAAATTCTTTCGCTTAGATCACCCATAGGGTGTTTAGAACATGACACATACATTGGTTGACTCCTCCAATCTTTACATGACAAGAAAATTGCTCTCGAACACACTATGAGGCAATACCTTGGTATCAATGCAAAACACGAATTGAAAGAGGCTAGAATCATTTACAAAAGGCTATGTGAATGAGAAAAGTATTTTTGAGGACAAACATTCATTTGTATAATTTTGCAATGGCCAAACGACTATTTCCCACCCAAGGTTTGATGTTTTCTCAAAAGTCTCCCCTCTAACTATGGAAACACCAAACACTCACCCATGGTCGGTTAGATTTAAACAAACTATAACGGTGGTAGGGGTAAAATCGTCATTTTTGCTATAATATTAAAAATAAACTTAAATAGAATATATTTTGCCCCCTTAAACTTTAAAAACTAAAACTTTCCCCCAGCCTAAGTTTTAAAAAATTGCAGTTTCACCCTAGGGTTTCTTTCGAAAATCTTCGACGACATTTTGGCTCCATTGCCGACGGTCTCTCCCTCCCGAAGCATCCTCTCCTTCCGACGATCTCTTTCCTCCCATTTGGACCCCCCATCGGAGTTGGAGAAGTCGTGGAAGACGAAGAACTTCGTCGGGGAAGACGAAGTTCTTTGTCTTCCCAATCGTCGTCGTCGTCTTCATCTTCCAACTGCGATCGGGCTTAATCTTCGTTTTCATCTTCCAACTGCGATCGTCGTCGTCAGATAAGTCGTCTAGGAAGACGATCGTCTTCCCAGACGATGAAGACGAGATCTCATCTTCATCGTCTGGGAAGACGATCGTCTTCCCAGACGATGAAGACAAGATCTCATCTTCGTCATCTGGGAAGACGATTTCTTTTCCCAGATGACTTATCTCTGCGTCGGATGAGTAGTGCAAGAGTTTAAGGAGGCTGTCGGTGGAAGAGAAACCGTCGGGAGGGGAAGACGGCCAGTGATGACGCCGGAGAGATAAACCCTAGGGGGAAATGCGATATTTTCAAACCTTAGAGAGGGAAATGAGATATTTTAAAACCTAGCTTAGGGAAAAAATGTTAGTTTTTAAACTTTTAGGAGGAAAAATGAGATTAAATTTACCACCGTTAGGGTTTGGTTAAATCTAACCAGTCATGGGTGGGTGTTTGGTGTTTCCATAGTTAAAGGGGGGACTTTTGAGAAAACATCAAACCTTGGGTGGGAAATAGTCGTTTGGCCTTTTGCAATTGCAAAATTGTGAAATTGTGTCTATATTTATAAAATGCCATGAACAATAGTTCATAGTCAAATGAACGATCGTTCATCCTTGATTCTTATCTTATACGATTTGTGATTTATTTAGATCCTCCAACATGAATTTGAATAAAGTTTTATCCTAATCTGATTGACCATGAACAGACGTTCATAAGCCATGAACGGTCATTCATAGTAAATGAAAAGGTCAAACTAGGTTGATTCAATTCTATTGGGCAAGCCTAATTAATTCGTAATTTCACCTTAAACACTTCAAGATTATCACCAAATAACTCTATGCCTCTAGAGTCTAAATCAACTCATTTTTATGTATAATTTATAACTCTTTATTGAGCCAATAGAGGCTAGATTCGAATTGAATCTAGACATGGATCAAGATTGGCTTCCAACAAGGTGTCATTCTCACCCAATCAACAGAGTGTTAACAAACAACTCTTAAGCTTTGTCAACTTCACGGTTACACATAATATGATTCCTTTGTCAATTGATATCTCTCTAGGTTAAAACACAAATACATATTTGTCTTAATAACTCCTTAATATGAATTGATACACTTCAATGGTTATATGATTCAAAATCAGGCTTTGACCTAATCCCATTGTGGCCACAATTTTGAGTGGTTATCGATGTCTTTTAGTACTCTCATTTGAGATATCTTCTCTTATGCATGAGAGTGACAAATCCTTTATTGATCTACCGTAGCCTCTATATGGATCTCGGTATTGTTAATCACCATTTTTATAATTACCCCTTTTATAGCAACACTTTAGATGACATCAAACCATAACAATCCTTGTACAAGCCACTCATAAAAACATTTGACCAACACCTTAAAAGGCAGATTGTTTGTATGTAGGGTGGGAACATAAACAAACCTAAAATTTAGATAAAACACAACAAAATATATTAAAAGACATTAAACATTAAAAAACCAACCTTCTGAGTCTATTTTGTAACTTCTACTTGTTATCAATGAAGTTGGATTTAATGGTCATGTATCTTTTATTTTCATTGCTTGCGATCCACAAATCACAAGTGATTGCGATTCTCCCCAATTTTTGTTTAACAATTTTATTGCCCATTTCAACATCATAAATTTTCATTACATCTTTCATTATAGTGTTTCTAAGGACAATTTTGAACAAGGATTAAATGGTGCCGTAAAATCTCCTAAACCTACAATGATATGTTATGCTTAGGGATACTCATGCAAAATAAACATATTTACAAGGTCCATTTCAAATTGACAAATAGATAATGTCAATTTATTTTGCCATTTTTTCCACCACTTACCAATTATTTATAGCAATAGTTACACATTAGGCTAAATTCAAAGTGAGCTTATTCGAGCTCGAAACAAGCTTTGCTTAGACGAGCCCGAATTAAACTGCCCTAAACAAACACGAGCTTATGTTTTAAGCAAAAAATGAATACAAGTCTGAATTTGAACATGAGTTGAGTGAGTCAAGCTCAACTGGCAAGCTAATCATGACTCGTTTAAATGGTTAATTTTTTTAACTTTGGAAGAAACAACACCATACAGGTTGCCTTTGGATTTTCTTTTCTTCCACTTTCAAAGACTTCTCTTGATAACATTTTAAAAAATCCTCAGACTAAACCTAAAGTAAACTAAATCTGAGTGCCTTCGTTTACCACCATACAATTTGTCTAGACTAGATGATCGTTCATAGTCACTTCTTAACAGTTGGCAGTGCCTCTGTTCAATTGTTGTGACTTTGATGTTTTCTATTGCATTTTCACTTGTTCACGACGTCATCTCACTTTTGGAGTTTCTCTTGCATTTGTTCCAACATTCTCTAACAAACTTTTACCGTTCGACAATGTCTCAACAAAGTAAGCATTTGGCAGTTCTACATCTTGCATGGCTTTTATATTGTTTTGCATCTTATATGGCTTTTATATGTTGTATTCTTCTATATACTGGGTTCTGCATATTTGGTTCTGTTGCTTCCGCATTTTTGGATCGAATTCAACCAACCCTAATTTATAGTCATAGAAGCGTTATAATTCATATGTAAGTCCTAGATGAAGCTTTTAGAAAGATCAATAGTACTTTAAAAATAAAATAAGATAAAATTTTAGGAATGAAGAACCAAAATCTATAACACAGTTATTATGATGATTGTCCCCTTCTTTTTGGATTAATTTAATGACTCATGTGATAAGGTATAAGTTGTGATGATCCCATGTTTTGTATATTGTAATGAGTCCTCTCCATATTTATAGCTTTGAGAGTTTTGAAAAGCATTTGTTCAAGGGAATTTTAGTACAAAGCCTTGAAGATACAAGCTATTCAAATAAAGAATGTTCAAAATTCATATGCCTTTGTCCACATTTAGCCACAAAAAAAGATAAAATTCTACTTCAGAATATTACTGCTTTTGTACTTCTTTCAATTACAGAAGTTTTAGTTTAAAATATTCAAATAAATTTTTAATGTAAATTTTAGCTCCTAGATATGTAATCTGGTTTTAATTTAATTAATTATTTCTCTAAAATTTTTGTTATCAAATTTCTTTCTATTAAAGTTGATTCATACTTTTATTATCAACTATGATATTGTCTATTTGTGAACGTTTGAATTTGCAAATGGTTATTGGTTAATAAGTTACATCTTTTGAATATTATAGAAGAAGGTTTTTTTGTTGCTAAGATTGAATTTTGGTGTTCTAAGCATAAGCTATATTTGATGGAATTAAGGTCATCTATATTGTATTAAGATTGAGGTGCCAAGATGCTTGATGTTTAAGCTCGAGTTGAGTAATCTAGTTTCTATTGCTCCTTTTTATGATGTATTCATTTTTAATTCCTTGATTAATAGGCAATGCACTAGATAAGTACTAATGAAAAAATATTGTGTGTGATTCATATCAAAACAATGTTGCAAATGAGTTTATATGATGAGCCCTTTATTACAGTTTTTAAGAATATATATTGGCTATAAAATTATAACACTAGTTGATTAAATGTTTGAAATTGTTAGATGATTGATTAGAAAGAATTTGATATGAGCCTAAAATGTGAGCCCAAAGTCAAGAATGAAATATGAGCCTGCAGTTGATCAGAGGAAACCCGACCTAGAACACACGAATCTAAGCAAAGTGCGAATCGATCCCAAACACTAAAATTATGAAGCGGATCAAACACGATCATGTTTTTAGCAAGCTCAAAAAGCCCGAGCCTCTACTCATCGAAAATGAGCCAAAAATGAGATAAACCCTGTTTGGGTTCAACTTAGCTCTTATCTAGCCTTAGTTACACTCCTCTTTGTTTTTTCCATCAATCTTCACTTTTTCGAAGTATTGTCATAAAATTGACTTACACTTTCCAGTGGAATTAGTAACAAGAAATTTGTTAGGGGAATTTTGAAGAGGGCTTAAACAAGGGTTATCCATCTCCTGGATTGGTTCATTACTTTTATCAACTAACAATTGCATTTGATTACTTCTTACCATAGTTGTAGTATGATGACCACTTTTAAAAGATATTAAAATTTTGGAAGAATAAGAATTTTGGATGCTAACATTTTCAATTTTTTTTTAATTAGAAAAATAGTCTTTAACTAACATTCTTGACAAATAGTCCAAAATTTAGAATATAAGTCAATGTAGAACACAAAAGCCAAATTCTATTTCTCATTCAAATTTTATGAAACTTTTTGTGTTATCTTACGGACATATAAGTATGTGTATAAAAGAAAATTTTAAATAGAAAGAAGCTTAAAATAATTATTAATTTTCCTTTATATCAAAATACTAGTATCTTGCCAAAGTTCATCTATATTGTTCTACTTTGAAGAGCTAGCTCTCCATACAATTCTCAATATAATTTTAAGCCTTATTTTTATGTTCATATGCATTAATAAGATTCTGCTTTAGTTGTACTTTTCCCAAGTTTTATGAGATTTAGGAATAACATAAATTTTCAAGCTTGAAAAGGCATACAACAGTCAACTGGACTTTCTTTAATAGGTTCCAATTTGTTTTTAGGTTTCTTTAGTTTACTATTTTCCCATCCAACCAAGTTTTAGTGGTTTTAAAAGTTTCAAAAGCCTATACAATGTACATCTATATAAATCCCTTTAAATTTACCAAAGAAACGTTTAAAAATTCTCAACATTAATGGGAGTTTCTTTTTTCGTTTCAATCATATAAATACTTCTCCTATTCAATCACAACCTCTCTTATTTAATGTAGCTTTCTATTATGATTTTTTTTTAAAATTTATATAAGGATGAGAAGAATGATAACAACTCCATTAATAATGTTATCTCATTTTACAACAACGAGATAAAGTCAAGTGACTAAGATAATGAGTTGGAGGAAAATTATAAAGCTAAGAGAGAGTTAAAATATGCCTTTAATTCACAATGGAATCAATTCAAATGGTGGTTAGAGAGCTGGAGTCTAGAGATGAAAAGAGAACTAAAGAGTTGGTGGGTATTGGCAAGTGCAAAGAAAAGTAATGAGATTTAGGGTTAAGAATTTGGGTTTCTATAATAGTGGCAAATTTGTAATAAACTAAACTTACAAAATATATGTTAGTATTTTAAGTTTAGATATTAATACAAAGAGACAGGCACAAGTTAGGTTGTGGGTGAGGATATATATATCCTCATCCCTAATTGCGAGAATATTTTCATTCCCATCCCCATCTTCATTTCTATTAGGAATCTCCTCCCTACTAAAGTTGGGTCAGGTTGACAACCTTAAATTCAAGTTAAAATTTGATCTTTATTTTCATTACTCTTTCACCCATGGTTGAGTGTATTATCACAAAAAAATTACAATTTTCAAACCATATTAAATTTAAGGGAAAACGACTATTTCCCACCAAATTTTTAACCTAATCTCAAAAGCATACCCACGTCTGATAAAAAACCCAAACATCCACCCATTTCTAAACCGTCGTTAAGTTTTTTGTTAAATATAGGGGTCAAACCATTATTTTACTGTTTATATTCAAGTTATATAATTTTATCGCATTTTTCCCCTCCAATTTTAAAAATTAACTTTTCCCCCATACCTGAACTTTGAAAAGTGACTTTCACCCCCCTAAATCCCTAATTTTTTTTCACTTTCCCTCCGGCCACCGGTGATGATGTGGCTGGAGAGAGAGTGACAAGCGTCGTCCAGATCTAGACGACGATCGTCGTTTAGAGGTCAACCTTTGGACAAAAACTTCTCCGTTGCCAAAGAAAGTGGCTGAATTTCAAGGGGAAAAAATGAATTTTTTAAAACTTAATTCAAGGGACAAATGTTAGGTTTTCAAATTAAAGGAAAAAAATGAGATAAAATTTTAATTATTTAATATTATTGATAAAATGACAAATTTATCCCTTAACCCTAACAGAAAATATGTGGGTAAGTCCTAACAGATTAAACTTTGGGTGGGTGTTTGAGTTTTTCATCAAGTGTAGATATACTTTTGAAATTGGGTTAAAATTTGGGTGGGAAATAGTCCTTTTCCCTAAATTTGATAATAAAATATGCTAATTTATCATAAAATTAGTAAAAAAATACTAAATTATGATTTGCTTTTGTTGAAGCTAAATAATAGTTTACCTCAAAAATTTATAAAATTTAACTTCTTGCATATTAAACTCCACCACTATCCAAAACCCTTCATTTCAAACCTCACCATTATCCCTCCCTATATTAACCACCACCCATAACCTCCTCATACTGTGAAACCACCACCATCCCACTTTCAATGATGGAACCAACCCTTTTTACGGTAGGCCTAGTCCTATCCTTAAAATAATTTTTAAAAAAAGTTTAATAGTATAACTTAGGCCTATCCTTATCTTGGAATTTGTAGGCTACAAGTCACACTGGCCATTTCCTTCTCTAGCTTGTTTACTTTTGCAATATTTCGTTGAAGCTTATCCCGAAAAAGATGAGCCTTGCAATCTACAATTTGCCCAGTTGTTCTGTCAGTGCTATTTGCAAACTACGATATTGGTTTTTGTCTATAATATGCAATTTTTCCAAACCAACATTTGAGTCTCTAATTTGTAAGGTTATAGTTTTTACATTAATGATTATGTTTAAGATTGTTTTTTTACTTCTATGAATTTTATGATG
This sequence comes from Mangifera indica, assembly GCF_011075055.1. NCBI lineage: Eukaryota > Viridiplantae > Streptophyta > Magnoliopsida > Sapindales > Anacardiaceae > Mangifera > Mangifera indica. The sequence continues at coordinate 12,158 of NW_025401150.1, read as the reverse complement.
AAGGAATTGTCGACACTACTAAGAAAATTGTAGAGTTTAAGAAAAATGTTGTATTGGATTAAGTTTTCTTGCTTATTAAGTTAGTATTGGTTTTACTCGTAGTTATTGAAAAAGTTGAAAGGGTATTATTTACAATGAATTCTGTAAAGATTACTTTTCATAATCAAACGAACAACAATTGGATAAATGAATGTTTGGTTGTTTACATTGAAAAAAAAGGTTTTGTTGTAATTAACAAAGTAGATATCAATAAGGCTTTCAAGAATTAACAAAATGGAAAGTCGTGTTATAAGCAAGTATACCTCTAATTTATAAAGCTTATATTGTTGAACTTTATGTGTTTTATTTCAAAGATGTGGGTAAATTGGTTACGTGATATTTTATCAAGAACAAACTATCAATTTTGTATTTTTTTTTAACTTGGGACTATGGTTTTTAAAATCAGACTGGACCAATCAGTTTAATCAGGAACCACTTCAAGTCCGGTCAAATTTATATAAAAACATGGTCTGTTAATTGGCTCGATCAAAATCGGTAAACCAGACAGACAGATCAGAACCAGAAGAATTGAGTTTGACTCTAAAATTTCCCAAAAAAAAAAAAAAAACTGTTTATAAATTCCATATGTGGTGGGATGGCATTGTTGGCTCTTGTCGCTTCTGCCTTCTAGTTAGTCTGGGTTAGTCTGGGTTAAGACTATTAATATTATTAATTGAATTAGCATAAAACCTTAATTATTCCCAATTCACGATTCCACTTAACATCACAATTCACTGGGTATTCTAGTCTGCCATCTCCCAAGTGTAGCATTGGTAATTCATTCTATATCTCTAGTCTCAATCGTTGCTCAACTTGTCAGTAAGTCTTCTTCTTCCTGATTTGTTATTTATCTCCTTGTTTACTGAAATGGGTCTACTGTAATCTCTGGTCTTAGTGCTTGTTTTTCTATTTGAAATGGTGATGATCTCTGTTTCAGTTTTTGTTTACTGAAATCTGTTAATGTTTCAGTTTTATTTAATCAAATGAGTTTCTGTTTGAAATGGTGATAATCTTTGTTTTAGTTTTTGTTTACTAAAATCCATTGATGTTTCAGTTTTTGATTTGTTTACTCAAATGATGATCTCTGTTTGAAATGAGTTTTTGAGCCAAATATTGCCCAGGAAACCAGATAATGTTCTTCAGTGTTGCTGGGTAATTGATTAAATCATCACATTTTCACTTTATTTCTACCTTCCACCTCCGTTCCACGTATCTCTGGTAATTATCAATCTTTCCGTTATCCATATAATTGTTTATTTCTCTCTGTTTTCCTGTCAAGATGAGCTTCCTATTTTCTTCTGTTTGGTTGCTAAGAAAATTTTTGTTATTTGTTTAGAATTTTTTTTATGTTTATGAATGAGGTGAATTAAGCTCTTCAATATTCTGGGTAACGAATTTGTGCTTAATTTTTGCAACAAATGAACTGAGTTTTATAATTCAATAGATTTTAAATTGATAATTATGGTTCAGAAATTTCTTCTCATGAAAACTAATTTAATATCTATATGATTTATTTGGAGTTTATATTCCTAAAACAACATTACATGACAATTTTTTCTCCAGTTTGGGAATGACCTCTTCAATGGGTTTCCTCAAATTCCTAATAAAAATACTCTATCTCCAAATCTTCTAACACCCATTGCAAAAAAGGTATCAAATCCAAAATAGCTCTTCAGCTGCCATTTCAAAATCAAACAAATGATTATATTATAGTCATAATTTAGTTTCTTTTTTATATAACCAAGCATAACAAAATATGTTTTAGCTTTAATAAATAAAAGAAACACCTTGTCTAAATAAATAATTTAAGTGTACAGAGTGAGAAACTTGCTCTCTAGAAAATATTTAATTTCATTTTCAATATTTGAAAAGCTTATGTTATGTTAGTTAAAATTTGAAACTTTGAATTCCATTTAGAAACTATAACATTTACATCATTGTTTATAAAATGTCAAAGCTCATCTCATTTGATCGAATTTTGATAAAAGAATAAGTTTTAAAAGTTATTATTCCACGTTTATTCTGTATAATCTTATGTCATTTGTATTCAAAGTCTCAATTGAATTCACTGTTTGATCATGTAATGTTGTTTTAGGAATATATAAATATTTTATAATAACATTCAATTCTTGGTAGGATTAAAAAATCATATGTCTAAGTTAGTGTGTCCATTTTACCTTGTTGAAAAGTGTTTGCTTGTAATAATGTCATTACAAATGATAGTTTATTTTTTTAGTGAAATGGAAAACATATTATCATCTTCTGAGGCAGAATCTAAAGAGCAAGCATCTTCCCAACGTTCCATACGGCAAAAGAAGGATATAGCACATAAGTATATTAGTGAGGGAGCTAATTCTAAAGGGAAGAAGGTGCTAATATATGGATTTTGTCAAAAGTAAATAGCAAGTGGAGGTATTAATAGAATGAAACAACAGCTAGCTAAAGAAAGAGGTAATGTTGATCCATGTAAAAAGGTTACTGAAGATGTTCGATTTCAAATAAAAGAGTTATTGCAAGAAATTATTGAAAAATCTAAAGAAATAAGGGGATCATATAATGATCATGATAATATTCAAGAGATTTATGAGCATCAATCTATAAGTTCCTCTAAAGGAAAGGGAAAAGCAAGTGCTAGAATTGACACATTTTTCAAAATGCCTTGCGATCTTTCTCAACCTAGTATCACGGCATGCATGCAAAGTCAATAAAGATGGCATGATACTGACTTGGAAATTGCCTTATAGTTTTACTATGCATGTATTCCTACAAATATAGTGAATTCTCTTTTTTATCAAACTACAATAAGTAAGATAACAAATTTGGGTCATAGATATAAGGGTCCATCTTATCATGCTTTATGTGTAAATTTGTTAAAAGATGTTAAGCAACATGTAAAATTGATTCTTGACTCTTATTGAAGCACTTGGGATGAAATAGGTTGTTCCATTATGGCCAATGGCTGGACAAACATAAGACAAATGTCTTTAATAAATTTCTTAGTATATTAGCCTAAAGGAATTATATTTGTCAAACAGTTGATGTTTCAAGTTTTTCCACAAATGTAGATACTTCGTGTAATTTGTTTGTAGAACTGGTTGATATTTACTTACTAAAAGATTTCCTCACATTAGTTGGTCACCATGCGCTGCTCATTGCATTAATTTAATAATTGAAGACATAGGAGAAATGTTTGAGGTGCAAAGTTTGGTCAATCTTGATTTTAAGGTAACAATTTTTGTTTATAATCATAAATGCACTTTGAATTGATTAAGAAAAAGGCCAAATTGGAGAAAAATTATTCATCCTGGAGCCACTCACTTTGCCACCAATTTAATTGTTTTGAAAAGTTTACATGATCATAAAAATGATTTGCAAGCTGTTGTTATTGTGTGGATTACAAAAAATTCTTAAAGATGCAAAAGTGTAAAAAAGTTAAACAAATTGTTCTTAATGGAAATTTCTGAAATCATTGTTTGATCATAGTAAGGATTATGACTCCACTAATATGTCTTTTGCGTATTTATGATTTTGATGAGAAACCTACTTAGGTTATGTTTATGAAGGGATGTATAGGGCACGCTTGGGTATTAAGAAGTTATTCAAAAATAAGAAGTATTTGTACAAGCCTTACACCAACATTATAAATACTAGATAGGATAAAATGTTGCGTCAAAGTCTTCATGTTGTAGCATATTGGTTGAACTCAACTTTTCAATTTGATCGAGACAATTTTTACAAAAAATCAGAGATTATAAGTGGGTTGATGGATGTGACTGAAAAACAAATTATATATGACAAGTCAAGGTTGTCAGTTGAAACTGGTTTATATCGAGATCGTTTAAAAAGTTTTTCTCATTCATTAGCTTATACTAGTAGTAGAAGTATTCACCCAGTGAGAATCAAAATTTATCTATGCTTTAATGTTTACTATTAACTTTAATTTTATTTACTATATGTTTAGTTATTTGATCATTTAACTTATTTTTTAATGAAAGATGAATGGTGAAGATTATTTGGTTATGAAACTTCAAATCTATAAAAGTTAGCAATAAGGTTTCTTAGCCAAACAACTTTTTCTGGATGTGAACGAAATTAGAGTGTATTTGACTGCATCCACACGAAAAAAAGAAATAGGTTAAAGCATCAAAGGCTTAATAATCCTGTCTATATTCATTACAATTTGCGATTGAAAGATACTTATAAAAAAAATTAAATTTCTTTTCTCATGTGATTTTACATGTTTATATATATGTATGTATTTTATATTAGGTTTACTAATGAGAATAATATTTTTGTATTAATGTATATGATTATATCCTCCAAGAAGTCATATGATCCTATAAATTATGAATCAATTGATAAAACTAAGTTTTGGGTTGTGGATGAAGAGGAAGAATGAGAACTTGACTATGATGAATTAGAAAACATGTTTGAAGAAGAATATCGAAAAGATATTGAAGACTCATGTTCTCATGATCCTAAAGGTTTGTTTAAAATCAATAGGTCTCTTAAGTTCATGTGTATTTCAGATTTATGTTAAATTATAACCTTATTATATTTTTATAAGCGATGAAGATGATGAAATGGTGATATGTGATGACCATGATAATAATGAAGATTGGTTGGAAATTCCACCGTGGAGTGCTAATTGTTTGATTAAGATATTTAAAATTGTTTTGTTGTTTTAGTTTTTTTGAGTTTTTTGTCTTTCTTTCAATGAATTGAAATTTATGATTCAAAGAAGCAAATATACTTTGTTGTTATTGATAATTATACAACTTTGTTTTTGATGAAATTCATATAGTTTATGTTTAAAATATGTGTTTGTTATGATGATATTATTTAAGAAATTCATTATAATTTATCTGAAATTTTCCATGAAGGATTGAGACATAGAATCCTAGGTGAACTGCCAAGGAACTAACCAGGAAATCAGGGGAGACTTCTTTCAAAGACATTCATTTATGTTGTGATATGTGTTGCATTGGAGAGACTTAATGGAATATGCTATATCTTTTGCAGGGGAAAGACTTGGTGTTTGGCTTGCTCTCTTCCCAATTGTTTATTTATTAGTCGGAACTGCAACAGTGTTAATTTTGATAGGAGGAGATACATTGAAACTATTCTTCTAGATAGTTTGTGGACCTCTTTCTTCCTCAAATCCTCTAACAATGATTGAGTGGTATTTGGTGTTCGCTTCTCTATGCATTGTCCTATCTCAGCTCTCAAACCTCAACTCAATTACAGGGCTTTCACTAGTAGGGGCTATAATAGCCATTACTTACTCCACCATGGTGTGGGTACTCTCTGTTAGCCAACAAAGGCCACCATCAATCTCTTATGAGCCCCTTTCATTGCTATCTTGTGCAGCTTCTCTCTTTTCTATCTTTAATGCACTTGGAATTATAGCGTTTGCATTTAGAGGCCACAATTTAGCTATGGAAATATAGGTATAAATGAGCTTAATAATTTTTGAAGCACTAGCAAAATCAGTTATATTTAAAAGCGTTATATTCATTATCTGAATGATTTCATGATCTCATTTGATATTTTTCAGGCAACAAAGCCATCTACCTTTAAGCACCCAGCGAGTGTGCCCTATGTGGAAAGGAGCCAAAGTTGCCTATGTATTCATTGCTATGTGTCTGTTCCCTATAGCAATTGGAGGCTTTTGTGCTTATGGAAATCATGTAAAATCTTTATTCCTTATGCAAATGATTGCTGAAACATCAATATAAGCAGGGCTGGATTTGAGCCGAGCTCGAGCTCGGCTCAGTTCACATATAGTTGTCGAGCTCGTGAAAGTCAAGCTTGAACTTAGTTCGAATTCGGCTCGGTTTGTTATTCGTTATTAGAACAACGTCGTTTTAATACATATTGGTCAAAACGATATCGTTTTGTATCAAAATTTTTAATTAAAAAATCTGGGGAGTGGCTCAAGCTCGGCTAGGGTTAGTTCATTTCGGGCTTGATCAAGCCGAGCTCGAGCTCGAACTGGTTTGGTTCGAATCCAGCCCTAAATATGAGGCAGAATTATATAAATTCCAATTAGACTTTAAACCGCCCTCAAAGGAGGGGATATATATTCTTTTATGTTACTTTTAAATTTAATTAACTGGCTTATTTTAATTACCTACAGAATTAAGCCTTCTCTATTGTAGACATTTACTGTAAAGTAATTTGCTTAGAATCTTCAAAAACAAGAAATTTAAGGCACGAGGTTTACTGGAACAAGAAAACAACTTTGCTTTTAATAAACTTCATATGGTTTATGTTTGAAATATGTGTTCATTATGATGATATTATTTAATAAATTCATTATAATTTGATAATAAGTTAAATCGATTGATTCAATCAGTTGAACCGATCGAACCATAGACCAGTTAAACAACTAGTTTGATTACTGGTGATTTTAAAAACCTTACTTGGGAATAATTTACTATAACAAAATGTTTCTTTTTGTGTGAGTTCACACGATGCTTCAAAAATAAGTTTGTATGCCAAATTGGTTTGATGGTGTAATTTAAGTTTTCACACGTTGGCATTATGACAACTGGAATGTATATTTCATTACCTTAATTCTGCATAGCAATAAAAAAAAATGATCATTTTAGTAATCGATTCGGTGTTGTTCCAAAGCAAAAGATGTGTTGATTGGTAAACAATTACAGAATAGTGGAGGTAATGGTTGATTTAAGTCAAGTCGGAATACAGGCTAATTCGAGTTTGACTCAAATCTATAGCTCAAGCTTAAGCTTGAGCAGATGTATGGTGTCATTGAAGGAATTTCAACAAGATAAATAGTGATGTCAACAAAGTGAAAAGTAATATTGAAAGGATAAACAATATTGTTATAAAGCTAATAATGTTATCAGGGCAAATAAGTCAAACTCAAATTCACTTAGAGTTCTAACTTGAGTTTGACTCATTTGAGTTGAATATGGATTCAAGTTCGAGTCAACTTAACTTGAATCTGCCCCTATGCAAAGGCTCCCCTTGACAAAAATCTTGAATCTATTGTTGCCCATCATTTTCATTTGCTTCACAATCTTCAACAACATAAATAATAACTTACATGGAATCAAATTAAAGCACTAAAACTAGCTAGACAATCAAAACAGAAGAAAAATTATGGAAGTAGGTGGGAGGCTAATGTGAAAGCAACCACCATATCGGTCACTAGCAACCAACAGAGCCAACAACTAACCAAATCTGAGGGCGAAATACTATCTAGACTATGCATTTTGAAATATTGTGATTATTTACCCCTTGGAGCCCAACGTATGTTATGGAAAATTATCTATGTAAGGGCACTATAGATATTGCATCATCCATGACAACCTAAATTTGAAATTTGTGGTTCTAGAAAAGCATTACCCAAGTTCCGCCAAATCCATAAATTCAAATAACAACATTAGGAAAGCTTTGTTCCATAAACCTAATTGTATCTTGCTTTTTCAGAAGCAAAGTGATGATGTTTTGCAAAATGGTGGTTCACTTTTAGGTTTATGAGTTTTAGGAGATTGTTATTGCGACGCCGCGTGTGGCCTAATGAGCAAATTCAACATAGTGATATACCATTAGTAGACAAGAAATGCCTACCATGGTTGCTCTACTTGTGGCCAAGAAAACATATTTTGGCGTGGAAGGTTTTTATAGTGATTTAAATATTATTTCGGCTAGATTTAGAGTTTAAAAATTAAAAAAAAAAGAAAAATATAAAATAGTTAAGGTGAATATATAATTTGTTAGTCTTATTAGAGATGTATGTGATATTAACTTATTATATATTAAAAAATATATTTAAACAAGAATCAATTTGAATAATAATAATGATACATCATTATTAATATTTAAATTAATATTTGTTTATAAATGCACGTAATATTTTTTATTATATATTATATAAAATAATGAAAATGTATTTTAATTATTAAAAATAATATTTAACTTTAATGAAGGGATGAAAAAAATAAACTTTTCAAAATTAACAAATGAAAAATCTTTTTTTTTTCGGGTGAAAAAAGTATTCTCACAAATTTACGGGGGCTTTGGAAAATTCCGGAAAAACGACCAATTGATTTTCATGGGTGAAGTCATTGCGGCCACGAATCATGGGGTCAAGAACTTAGGGCTTTAATTTGAGGTAAGCATGTTAATTAAGGGATAAAATGGTCAAATCTCATAACTGCACTTTATTTTGTTTTAGCTTCCCTCCCCTTCTGTATACTTTAACAAACCTTTTGGTTTGACCATAATTATATTTTTCCAAAATAACACTCTTCTTCAACCTTTCAATTCTTCTCCACAACTGGTAAAGGCCTTGGCAAAAAGAAGAAAAAGAAATTACTCCAACAAACAAATTCTTGTCTATCCTCTCTTCTGTTGTGTAAGTAAAATATTTGCTCCTTTAAATTCTCATTTCTTTTCTTTTCTTCTGTTTCTTTTGTTTCATTAAATCTCTGCTTCTTATATACTTGTTTGCTGAAGAAATGAAAGAAAATGCAATGAAATGTGTTACACATCTCAACTGCTTTCCTGCATTTTCTTCTCAATTCAGTTTCATGCTTTTATGTGAGAGAATCTGCTGCAAAGTTTTCACAATGCATTGATTCAAACAAGGTAAAAAAGATAAGACTGAACATACACGCCAAAGCAAAAACAAATTTCCACACTAGCAGTATCAAATTACATTACATTATAAATCATGGAAATGAAAACACACAAAAATTAGGTAGAAACTTATTCTATACCCTTTGCACACCATAAAACAAACAACAAATATGAATCGGCTCAACTTGTTATTCATCTTTACTTTTTTTTTTTTTGGGGGTCTGTTTCTTTAGTCTTATATAGGCGAGCTGCCTATGTATAATTACACTCTGACTAGGGTTTATGTAGCAGGTTCTGTACAAATGACAATATTCAAGGCCAAAAACTGGATTGGAAGAAGGTATGCCCGGTACCAATCACATGATAAGACAAACGAAAGAATGACAGACATCTAAAAAACCAAGAGGGAATTTTACTAAGTATTAGGGCACTCCTCTATTAGAATATGAAAGAGAGAAAATTTAGAAAAAGAAAAAATGTGAAAGGCACTCAGAACATGTTAGATGTTTCTGAGAGTAGAATGCTCAACAACATCCTAGACCAGGGGTCTTGGAATGCAGATCTTGTATAAGCCTATTTGTAAAATTTTAGGCTGAGATGGCCATAATCCTGGGAAACTGAATTCAAACAAAAGAAAGCAAAAAAAAAAAAAAAACTCAATATATGTTGTACTCGCCCTTGGGATCAAAGATGAGATATAGTGGTTTAGAGCATTTAGAATTGTATAAGTGAGTAGATCAGAGAAGGTGGTTATAGACTTTGGAGAAGGGCTCTTTTGCAGGGAGGTGGTTGGACAGAATTGGTGCTTGGATTGGGGGAAGGGGACTCAATTCCAAGTGTTCTTAGTAAGAAATTCCGCTCCTGAAAATGAAAGAAAAAGAAATTGGTTAGCCTCACATCAAAATCTGATATATGCATATAAGCAGATATAGAGTAGTATACTTATATCTAAATATGGGAACTTTGATTGAATTCTGCTTTAATCTTAGCGAAACTACAAGAGCAAAGAAAGACAAAAAGGTGAAATAGGATTAAAAGGGAAGAATAAAATGATGGAACTTTATAATTACACTGATTTGGTAGAGATTGCACAAAGATTAGCTACCTTGGAATATTTATTGTGTTTAAATAACACCATAATGGAAGGAGAAAATAGATCTCCTAGTTTCATATAATTATTCATTTTCTAAAAATAAAAATCAACACCTAAGGCGTCTGCTTGACAAAGTTCCAATGAAAAAAAATATATGCAGCCTCTTAGATTCACTTCATCCAGTAGTAGTCTGATATAAAACCAGGTGACCTCATTACCCAACATAAAGAGAAGAATGATTGTTGGCTTCGTACTGATGACATCTAAGTTCCACTCCTGTGGCAGTTTTGCAGTCACTCAACCATGAATATTTTTCTGATCCCAACATTAATACTCTTTCCTTGACAGTATTGCTCTTAATGTGTTTCATTTATTTCATACAGAAAAGCTGTTTCTTTATTAGAGATTAATAACTGTAAACTATAGACATATAACTAACATGGTTAGGAAACAATATGAGTGAAGCCAAAGTCACCAATAAAAATTCTGGAAAGAAAACACTATCGGTACTTAGGTTTGTTACAGGAAGAAACAGGAGGAAAACCAAATCTTAGATTAATCCATCTTGAAAGTAGACATACCTCAGCATCTAGTTCTTAGTGTTCTCTATTGTCTTTGCTCTTGTTTTTATTTGATGGGTGTATCTAGTGAAAGTGCTGTACTATAAAATCAAATGCATACATTATTTAGAAATGTGTGTTGTATATAGTTTATCAGTGCCATCACATTTTCTGCAGGAATCTAAATTAAATAATTTCATGCTAGAGTGAGTGCTAAAGCAAGTACTACAAGTTCTGCTGCTGCCAGCTTGATAGCACATAACAAGCCATTTGCATGGCACCAATTATGCTCTGCTGGCTGGATAAAACTATTATCTCCCATATTCATTTACTACAAAAGCTTCATCATTGTAATATCTCACAGATCCTTTCCCTACTGCCACTATGAATTCTGCTTTAGATTCAATAGTTGTTGACTTCATGATTTTATCACTTTACTGCCACTACTTGTTTTAAATCTAGTAGACACAATGGTTTAAGATTACTTACACTTTCTGAGAATTTTGGGCTGGGGATCCCTGCTGCTAAGGATCTGAATAGTGGAGTAACCTCGAGGGGGGAACTGAACGCTGTACTTGATGAGACAGAGACAGCTCCAGTGTTGTTCGTGTCTTCACCACCAGAGGGGAATAACACCACTGCATTAAATTCAAACATTTCATCAGCAAATTTATTAACTCTGAATGTATAATCCACACTATAGAAAAATATAGCTTATTCCAATAAAAATTTTATCACCTTCATTTGTGTTTGCACTCCCTTTATTTTGCTGCCCCAAGCAATGTTGCTCGCCAATATGAATTGATTGCAATTCAGCTACAATATCCTGATGCAGTGCATCTACCTCAGCTTGAATTTGATCTGGTTTATCACAGGCTGGATGAGGAATTAGAGTTGCTCCAGTACTATATTCAGAACTGGCTGGAGAGTCCTCATATAGATCTGGTTGCCTATGAAATATCAACAGCCAATTATAAATGGCATGCCAAGTAAAACCTGCTTAGACCTAGATGCCAATATAGTTTAATGTATTACCTCCAGGACAGATGACTTTCCTCATTAGTACTCCTTAAGTCCTCTATCAAATCTTTAAAATCTTCAAACTGAAAATCGATGTCAGAGATTGTATATCTTAGGATATCATTTTCTTTGCTTCGGTTCAGGAAATCTTGAAGAACCTGTATGCATATCAATAAATCTTAGCAGCCATGCAAAATTTGTGCATCATTAAAATTATCCCGCTATGAAGAGGAATTCTGAGGTACTAGAGTACTGAAGATGCTATGAATAGGTTTACTTTTATGGCTGCGTAGGACATCAATAGATTTAGTTATGCCTTTCTGCCTAAGTATGTAGCTCTAGTTTGGTTAGACAATAGTTCAGGGATCTTAAAGCCAAATGATCTAGGAACCAAACTAACTGTTTATCCAAAAAAAAAAAAAAATGCAACCAATTTTATCTCTTGTTGGTAGATCAATGACTGACAGGACAATGTATGACGTTGATAAAGCTGAAGAAAACACAAAATTAAATTTCACCTTCCATGCATCTTCCAAACTCTGTTCTGTGTCTCTGTGTTAACTTTTAGCGCAAGTGAGCTAAGAAGTTCTGCTTGTTGCATCAAAGCAGTTATCTTTGGATCATCCTTTCTAAGAAACATTCCTTGAGTTTATTGTTCTGAGCTGCTACAAGATCAAAAAAAGAAGAGTTTTTTAATTTTCTCAAAGCTAATATGACACAAGTAGTAAAACAATAACAGAAATATATGAAAACACAATGTTGTCCCCAGATATTAATTGTTGGAGTACAGTTTTCTCTCATTTATCTCATCTAAATATGTCTTTCAGGCTTTA